>NC_043012.1:2290182-2405182 GCF_006345805.1 Octopus sinensis
TGATGATGATGATACCATTTTTACTTCCCGCTCTCTTTTGGTTTAACCTTTTCTCAAAAGTACCATATATCGTCAGTTCACAGCACTTTCTTACCTAGTATTTCTTTATTCATTCTCACCACCCCAGTATTGCAGCTGTCTCATGCACCACATCTCTGTCAGTGCAGCTGTTTGACGTGCACAAGGCTATGTCAGTGTAGCTGTGTATCCTGCATACATGCACACCATGTGTCCATAATTAGAGCAGCTGTTTCTCCAGCATACATGTAAACTGCAAGTATGGCTGTCTCTTCTGCACACATGTACAGCATCCATCCGTATCAACGCAACTGTCTTTCCTTCATACATGTAAACCACTCGACCATTATGTCAGTGCGGTCATCTTTCCAGCGCATATCTACGCCATATGTCACTATCAGTTCAGCTGTCTTTCTTGCAAGTATTCATCACATGGCTACATTAGCGTAACTGATCTATCCCCCCACACACACACACAACACATACATGCACACCACATTCCCACATCAATGCACCCAATAAATCATACCCCAGTTACTACATGGCTTTTCTGCTCATAACACACACAAACGCACCCACCTCTTCCAGTTTTTCTTCATATAAAGATTGAAACCTTTAATTGTTAACAGCAGAGGTAACAGCTTCTTCTTCTTCCAGCCCATATTGATCCAATCAGCTACACTTCCTGTAGTTGCCCATTTCCAGCATTAATTATTATTCCAATTAGCATAACATACTTACTGTACTACTCAAAGTGAGTCACTTTAACTTCCTATATAACCCCTTAGCATCTGGTAAATCTACAGATATGGTTCTTTGTAAGTCTGCCAGAAATCTCACCACATCTTTCATGTACCCATGCCAGGTAATAGTTGACCGCACTGATGCATTAAAAATTCTGGTCCAGCATACCTGTAAGAATGTCTTCGACAGTTATGAACTCACAACCCATGTTTTGTCAGGCTAGTACTCTATCCATTTGGTCAGTGTCTGTTTCCAACAGTTGTTCTTCCATTCCATATGTAACCGCGCTTGACATTGCAGTCCTATATCTAGGGACAGCTTCTACATGGTCACATGACATACTAGAAATAGCAATCAAATCACTCCTCAAAATACATCCATCAACATACAAAGATCATATGCATTGGATAATGTAGTTTGAGATGTAACATGCAACATAGCTGAAAATATAAGGAAAAGAAAAACAAAAGATGGGATGTTCACGAATGGAATGCTTTTTGATCACTGGTTTTCTTGTTCATGGTTGACTTGATACCAGCAACAACAGCCTCACTTGCAAGAAAGTGGCTAATATATAGTTCTAGATCAGGCATGGGCAACCTTTTCTGAGAGGCAGGCCAAATGGCTCATCATCAGGTGGGCCATACTACTAGGAAAATTCTAGGTAATTTTGTATTAGGCGTAACATTCAGGAAGTTTTGCAGGCCACAGGGTTCATTGAGGCAAATTTTCTATGGCCAGATACTCTTCCTGTCACCAATCCTCAAGTAAGGTAATGTTTTTCGTGGAAGACTGGAAACAGATGGCACCACTCCTATGACTGTGACAATCACTTACAACTGTCACACAGTGTCAAAACAAAAAGACGCGTGCACTCATATGCACATATATTGACAACTGGTTGCTTTCAGTTTCCATCTACTACACCCACTCACAAGGCTTTAGTAGTAGGCCTGAAGCTATAGAAAATACTTGCCCAAGGTGTCTGAGAAAATAAAAAGACTAGATGGTCATAACTGGAACATTTTCAACTATAACTCTACAGGTTCAACCTTGAACTAAATGGCAAAACAGTAACTACACCTGCAGCAAGCAACTGCATAATAATGTTTACAGTAGAGTATAATACTATATCACTGTGATCACCATGACCGACCAGGCTATCAGATGTTGCTACACATCGCTGGTCACAATGCACTTCACATTGTTTTAGCCTTCAAATGATGCCACCCCGCTAGGTAAACGAGCAGGCTAACAGAAAAAAGAGTGAGAGAAAGTTGTGGCGAAAGAGTACAGCAGGGATTGCCACCGCCCCCCTGCCGGAGCCTTGTGCAGCTTTAGGTGTTTTCGCTCAATAAACACTCTCAACGCCCAGTCTGGGAATCGAAACTGCAATCCTACAACCGCGAGTCTGCTACCCTAACCACTGGGCCATTGCGCATCCACCATAATACTCTCTCTCTCTCTCTCTCTCTCTCTCTCTCTCTCTCTCTCTCTCTCTCTCTCTCTCTATATATATATATATATATATATATATATATATATACATGTGTATATATATTTATATATATCACATGACAGACCAGTCTATCTCATGATCTGTTTTGTTATACATCACTGGTTACAATGCACTTTGCATTGTTTTAGCTTTTGACTGATGCTAGGTGAGCAGGCCAACACTTTCCTTGATTGGAAGTGTGTCCATCATAGGGTTATCCATTTAACAGCTGAGTGAACTGAAACAACATAAAAAGAAGTGTTTTGATCAAGAACACAACACACTGTCCAGTCCAGGAATTGAACTCATGATCTGGCAACTGTGATTGTGACACTCTAACCACTTGGCCATGCGCCTTTGTGCTTATATGTGTATCATTATCATCATCCTTTAACATCTGTTTCCCATGCTGACATGGGTTGGGTGGTTTGACATGAAGCTGACCAGCTGGGAGCTGTCCAAACTCTGTACTGGAATGGTTTCTACTGCTGGATGCCCTTCCTAACGCCAACCACTTAATAGATTGTGCTGGGTGCTTTTTACTTGCCACTGGCATAAAGAAAATAAATTTCTAGCGGAAGGCTATGGGACTTGAACCCATACCCCTCAGATACCAGCTGTGTATTTTACACACACACATACACACACACAGAATGATCATAAGTAGAACATCTTTGCTGAACCGACCCCTGACTAGGCAACAACAGTAACTTTCATTATTAATCTTTCAGCATTAATCATATCGCCCAGGTAGTAGCAAAGCTCATCTACAATTTCCAAGAAAAAAAAAAAAGGAGTTGCTTGAGCTGTTATAAATAGCAGCCAAATCTCCTTCAAGGTACACATTACCATCTTAAAAATGGAAGGACATGTTGCATGGTAAAGTCTTAGAGACCTGAAAATAAGATGGGTTTGCCACAACTGGAATACCTTTGATTTTGTTTATAGGTTTGCTCTAATCAGGGGCTGGACTTAATGCCTATTTTCACGTTTTACAAAATCTGATTTGCATTTAACATTGGTCCTTTTAACCAGTTACAAGACAGTTGCAAAAGAAGGACTGTACTGCCGCTGTGCATTACTGCTGTATATTCTTGGTGCTTCAAATGATAAAAGGTGATGTCAGTTATGAGGGTGTGTATGTGTATGGACTTAAAGAACAGTGAACTTTACACTACACAAAACATAGTCTGCCATTTGTTTCCTATCACACCTCTACTACATAGTATATATATATATATATATATATATATATATGACATACATTTTTTATCTATATATCTTTATCTTTACACATGCACCTGTATATAAAGATACATACATACATGCATATGCACACCACACACACACACACACACAAACATATCTTTATGCACACACAATACACACATATAATTTAGTGTGTGTGTATGTAAAGTTTTTTCAGGCTCATGCAAGTTTGGAAAAGTGGACATTAAAACAATGATGATCTTTCCCTCCTCTCTATCTGTCTGTATGTCTGTCTGTCTATCTGTCTATCTATCTATCTATCTATCTATCTATCTACCTATCTACCTATCTATCTATCTATCTATCTATCTATCTATCTATCTATCTATCTATCTATCTATCTATTTATCTATCTATCTATCTATCTATCTATCTATCTATCTATCTATCTATCCTACCTACCTACCTACCTACCTACCTACCTACCTACACACACACACACAAGTAAGCACATGATTGCAAAACAAAGTGGAAAAAATATAAAACCATGCAACTGTCTGACGAATGAGAATGTGAAACTAACAGTTTTCTGATAATTTTGCCGTTTTAATAAAAGTATATATATATATCGATAGAATGAGTACTAGGCTTAAAAAAGAATAAGTCCTGGGGTCTACTTGCTCGACTAAAGGCGGTGCTACAGCATGGATGCAGTCAAATGACTGAAACAAGTAAAAGAGTAAACAAATATATATATATATATGTATGTATATATATATATATATATATATATGTAATAATTAAAATATATGCATACATACAAACATATATGTACGTACCTACATCTACATGTATATATATACATGCATATATAAATAAATATATACATGTAGATGTAGGTACGTACATATATGTTTGTATGTATGCATATATTTTAATTATTACATTATTGTCTGACAGCACCTCGCGTCGGGTTCGTTTTCGATTCGTCGGTTCGTTCCATCTCTTGTCCTCCATTTTAATTCTTATATATATATATATATATATATATATTTCTTTCTTTCTCTGGCTTGTTGCTTCATCTCTCTGAAAGATACTGGATGCTGTCAAAATTGGCTAGTACTTTAAACATTGTCAGGTTGACCTATCTAAATGTAGTCAGCCTTCCTTTTCCAATCAGGCTTCCTCATCATCACCACTACAACACACACACACACCAGATGAACAACAGCCACAACAGCAGCCTTTGTAGTTTATTTCTTCTTTCTATATTCCAAAACCTTTCCAACATAATACGGTATTTTACATCATTGTTGGCAGCAGCATCATCTCAATATTATCAGTTTTTCTCCAAACTAGATATGCTGCATGACGTATTTATGAGAGCTGTATGACTTTAGACATTTATCATATTCTACTGAGACTTGTGGCAATTATGTTTTAAGTATTCTTCTCTCTTAATTCTATGCAATAGACTTACATATCATCATAACACTATTTCAATATCTTTTATCTTTCACTTGTGTTAGTCCTTGGACTGTGGACATGCTGAGAGCACTGCCTTGAAGTGTTTGGTACAGGGGTTCTCAATCATTTTTTTTTTATCTATGGACCCCTTTGATTACTATTTAATTCTAGTAGACTCACATAACCATTCCATGTTTAAAAACTAGTTTTATAGAAACTACTTTCAAAATTCCTATTTTGTTTTTCACACATTGTGGTGGCATGCAATAAGTACCATTCATGCGTGGGTTGTTGCTAGTGTCACCTGACTGACTCCCTGTGCTGGTGGCACGTAAAAAGCACCATCCAAACGTAATCGGTGCCCCCCCTCCCCCCGACTGGCTCCTTTACCGGTAGCCTATAAAAAGCACCATCCAAACATGGCCAATGCCAGTGCCACCTGATTGGCTTCCTTGCCGGTGGCACGTAAAATGCACCCACTACACTCTTGGAGTGGTTGGCATTAAGAAGGGCATCCAGCTGTAGAAACATTGCCAGATCAGATTGGAGCCTGGTGCGGCCTCCTGACTTTCGAGTCCCCAGTCAATCTGTCTAACCCGTGCTAGCATGGAAAACGGTCATTAAACAATGATGATGATGATTTGATTGTGTAGGTTGAACTATGTTAGAGAAAGAAACCTGTTTTTTGCAATACATACTAATACATAGATCTAAAGAAATTTTTTTTTTTTAGGGGCTCTTAAAATACTATTCTGTATCCCCATTTTAGTATTTTGTTGTTTGGACCCCCAAAATCTTAAATGAACCCTCAGGTTGTATCTGACCCAAATATTCCATCTGTACTGTGTTCAAACTGACCAGATTTGGCTTCATCCATTGGCCCTACTTTGTCGTTCTACAAATAAACAATCACGCTATTGAAATCTTGAAGTTATGAGATATGGCCGGTTTTAATGCTAAAGGGTTAGAATAGCTTTGACAATACTATGCTGGTGTTTGGAACATAAATTAACATGAAATTCAGATGGAAGGTTTTAATTTAGATCACTTTAAAATGTGAAGTTTGTATCATAGGATCAAAGGCACTTTCAAGTAAGTTCGATATCTAAAGGGTTAAACGTGAACTGGTATAAAAATTTGAAAAAAGTGTGAAAAAGAAAAGATAATGTTAAGCAGGAATAAACCATGTGGTGCAAAAAAGTTGGCCTTTCCTGATTGCAAAAAAAAAAAAAAATAGTTATTAAGTTCATTTACCAATTGTACCAAAAAAATTATTTTTCCTCTTTTCATCTCGGAAAATGCTTTTTCTTTCTTTCTTTCTTTTCTTTTTTTTTTCTTTGTTAATCTTTGCTAAGTAAAACACTTTTTAGCATGGTAGGATATCCTGACTGTAAAATGAGAATAAAATTTGCAGTGCAAAATAGTTTTCAGTTGTGTAAATAATTAGAAACTGGAATATTTTCTTTGCTGGGTTATTATCTGTCGCTCCTTGAAAGTGAAAGTGTTTGCCTTATCCAAAAGTAAAGGTGAAAGTGTTTTCTTTCTCCTCAAAAGTGTTTAAATAGAAAATGAAATTATCAAGTGTTTTGTAAAGAAAATGAAATTACGTTGGGATGAAAGCACTCAATAATGATACTAAAGTAAATAGTGAAGAGTAGAACATACTGGCCAAGTACTGTAAAACAGTGCTACTCAAAATGGTGGACCGTTGACCAGTACTGGTACATGGAGAGTTTCCAGAAAAGAAAGAAACATTATGAAATGCTTATGTAATATTGTGTTATTTGTTTACAAAATAAATATAAGGTTAAAAAAAAAGTATCAACTTTTATTATATTCATTATATATATATTGTTTCTGGTATAAATTAATATTACTAAGAAATATTACTGGTCCCTGGCACATTGGAAAAAAGAATCTGCTGGTATGCCCCATCAGATAGTTTGAGAAATACTGTTGTACAGCGTTCGATGTGATGAATGCATACTGATTCACAGCCACCTTGCAGTGACCTTGGCTGCCTCCACAACTAATCTGATAGCCTGCAAACCCTTTGCATTCAACCTGAGTGCAAAAGTGGCTGAGCATTTCACAGACACATGTACTGGCTCTCTGTAGTCTTGAGTTCAAATCCTGCCGAAGCCAACTTCACCTTTCATCCTTTTGGGGTCACTAGGCTGGCAGAATTGTTAAAACATTGGTTGAAATGCCTTGCTGTGTCTGTTCCAGCTCTTTGCATTCTACCTGCAACTCCTGTGGTCACAGTGGTGCCAAGGTGTATAAGCGTTTACCAACATCAGTGGCATGCAAAAGGGAAACTTGCATGCAGCAACTTCAAATTTCCAATAAACTGATTTGCCCAGGCTGGTGACCTGATGATGACCTTTCCAGGGGCAAATTCATGGTCTTTGGAAGACACAGAAACTTTCATTTGTGTTAGTATGTTTATAAAAAAAATATATATATATAAAATTATAATTTAGGGTATCTAAGAGATACCACTACGCTGGAAATAGCAGACAAAACTTGACTCTAAAACCACATTAAATGTTCATACAATACCAGGAGAGAAGACAAAGAGACAAAATAAACTAGCAAAAAGAATTACTGGATAATTCCAGATCCCGGATTTCTGGCTCTGCATAAGAAATGCTCTGCCTTCATCTTATCCTTATATTATATATATATATATATATATATATATATATATATATATGTATGTGTGTGGCTGTATGTATACAGATCATTGTTGTTATGTTAAACTGTTGTATGTCCAAATTTGGCCAAATGCATTGTTTTCAATATTTATTTTTGCTTGCAATAGTTGGTTCTTTTGGTCAAACTGTGGTATCTCCAGCTGCTCCAGATACCAAGAAATCAAAAACTGTCAGTGTTGAACAACAGTTTTGCTACGGGATAGTGAAACTATTTTTTTGTTTTCTGGAAAAGCATTGTTTTGGACTTACGACACTTTTGCATAATAGCAATGATACACACACACATATATATATATATGAACGAGTAGACAGACAAAAGACAGTGGAACCCAACACATTTGGTAGGAGTTATATGATTCGATAACAGTTTCATTCAGCTTCATGGACTTACGCTTGTAGAAGGAATCCATCTTTTCTGGCATCTAGAGTAGAGTCACTCTTGTAGATGCTTGACAAGATAGGTTTGTTGTTTAAGCCTCAGCCTAGCGCTGAGTCAAACTATGACACACGGGCACACACACATATACACATACACACACACATGTGAACATACACTCACACCAAAAGCTTAGACAGATTGACATGCTGAAAAAATTGTCAGGAAGTAGGGGTTACATCTTAAGTTAACAAAAAAAAGTAAATGTTAAATTTTTGTGGTGGGAAGTACAAGTGTGCCCGTGAGTGTGTATAATATATATATATGCATACACATGTGCATATATATATGTGTGTGTGTGTGTGTGTGTGTAAGTATATATACACATTTTGCCCCATTCATACATTTTATATATATATATATATGTGTGTGTGTGTGTGTATAAATATATACACATACATTTTGTCCTATTCATTCATTTTATATGTGTGTGTGTTATTTTTCTTTATAAACTTTCTTTTCTCAGTGACTGACTCGCGTTATTCTGTTATCGAAAATCAGTTACATAAAAAAATGTCACTCTCTGAAACTCCGAGTAGAAACAGTATTCCCAGCACATATGCGCGTACACACACACACACACACACACACACACACACATGTGCATGCACGCATACACAATTTATGGCCTGCCAGATGGAATGGGAGAATTTCGTCATTGTTATTTATATGCAGAGGAAGAAAAGCTTGTTTCTAAAATGATGACAGTGGCAGAGGTGGTATCAGCAGTGGTTGAGTGGTTGTGATGGTTGGTGTGTGTGTGTTTGTGTGTGGGTGTGTGTGCAGTGGGGTGTTGGGTGGAGTACCTGGTAGGTATTATTGATACCTAGATTTAAGTTTCAAGGTTGTGATCCGATTCTCCATTCCTTCCCTTTCCTTTCTTTACATCCTTTCTCCTTTTCCTCTTTGGGTGTCTTTTTTTTTTCACTTTTGGTTTTCTTCATAAATTTATTGTGGTAGTGATGATGATGATGTTATTGCTGATGGTGGATGTCAAAATTGTGGGTGATTAACTATGGTAATGAGAGATTTACTATAAACGAGGTTAAATGATACATGTTCACAAACACTCACGCACACGCACACATACAGAAGCACATGTATACAGTAATACACAAACATGAACACGCACACATACATGTATGCATGCACTTACGCATGCACGCACACAGAGCAAATAAATATCCTCGCTTGGAAACTTTTGATTCTGTTACTGTAGTAACTCTGGGGATATTCTAAGCCAAAGGAAACCTGACCATCAGTGAGCTGTCTCGATCACCACCGCCGCCGCCATCATGTCTCAACTACTGCATCTCTACCGTCTGCTCCTTTCTTTCCCACCTCACTTCTCTGCGAAAGGATATCTCTTTCTTAACTCCGGTATCAGCTAATAGGATCTGTGATGCGTGTTCTTAATGTACAAAACTACTGGCTGTGATGACAAAGCAAGACTACTAGGGCGTCTAGGGTGGCAATAGCAATGGGATGAAGTAAGCTAGCACGCACACACACACACACACACACACACACACACTTAAGTCTTTCTCTTTGCACAAAGAATGCAGATTTTATTAAGAAAGAAATTGAGCTTGGGGATAGTTTGTTTTACAAGGAAAGGAACCCCCAAAAATTTTTTTAAATGGAAAGAACAATGAAATGAAATAACGGCTAAGTAAAATTAATAAGGAGCCCCAACTCTGTTTCTTAGGTAGCACACCATCTGCATAGCTCACATACACATAATTTTTAAGGATATTATTAATCTACTTAAAAATTTGTGGCATTAAAATTTACTTATCTTAGGTGTCGAGAGTTAATATTTTCATTGTAAGTCTGCTGTTCTCTTAATGAAGAACCTTGAACATTTTTGATGAGTAATTAGGAAAATATATAATCACCTAATTAAAATTCTTTATTTGGAGTCAGATGTGGAAATCGTTATAAAAATGAAAAATTAAGTTATACCTGCTCTTTTTCTTAGTTTTTTTTTAGTTTTTTTTTTTATAAGTCCTACCCTGTTCAGATTTGATTAGTCAAAAGACACATGCCAGCTCTTGAATCACTAACTACTCCCCATGTTTTTTTTAGTGAAGTTGTAATATTAAATATTACCCTGGGAATGGTTAAAAAAAGAAATCTACTTATTATTAAAGTGGCAAGCTGGCAGAATCATTAGCATGCTGGATAGAAATGCTTAGTAGCATTTCTTTTGGCTTTATGTTCTGGGTTCAAATCTGACTGAGACTGACTTTCTCTTTCATCTGAGAACAATGCCAGCAGCAGCAGCTGACCATTGAAAACCGGCTGTGTGGTAAGTAGCTTGCTAACCAACCACATGGTTCTGGGTTCAGTCCCACTGCGTGTCATCTTGGGCAAGTGTCTTCTGCTATATGTGAGTGGATTTGGTAGACGGAAACTGAAAGAAGCCTGTCGTATATATGTATATATATATATATATATATATATATATATATGTGTGTGTGTGTTTGTGTGTCTCTATTTGTTCCCCTAGCATTGCTTGACAACCGATGCTGGTGTGTTTACGTCCCCATCACTTAGCGGTTCGACAAAAAGAGACCGATAGAATAAGTACTGGGCTTACAAAAAGAATAAGTCCCGGGGTCGAGTTGCTCGACTAAAGGCGGTGCTCCAGCATGGCTGCAGTCAAATGACTGAAACAAGTAAAAGAGTAAAAGAGACAGTGCCGGCTACAGTGGTTTGGTCACATCTGCAGGGTGAGCACTGAAAGACTACCACACCAACTTTTGTGATGACAGTGACACACACACACTGGAGAATCCAGTGCAGCACACCAAAAGAAGACTTAGTTGAAACAAATTGAAGAAGAAGAAGTTGCAGTTCTTTGACATCAAGCGTACCAAGGCCAGCGCCATGGATTAGAAAGTGGAATAACATCATCACCAGAGGACAGCTTTCCTTTTCAGTCGCCAGCTAGGGATTTCACATGCTAAGTATTAGCTGAGTATGGGGGTCAATGTAATTGACTTAACTCCCACCCCCAAAATTGCTGGCCTTGTGCCAAAATTTAAAACCACTATTATTATTATTATTGGTGGTGAATTGGCAGAAACATTAGAGCATTGAATGAAATGCTTTGCAGTTTGGTCTTTACATCCTGTGTTCAAATCCTTCCTTTGCCTTTCATTTCTCGCGGGTGGGGAGTCGTCAATAAAATAAAATACCAGGCAAGAACTGGTAAACCCTTGTCTTCAAAATTGCTGTCCTTGTATATAAATCAGGATCTATTATTATTTGAGAGTGGTGAGCTGTCAGGATCATTAGAGTGTTGGGGAAAAGTGCTTAGTGGTATTTCTTTCAGCACTTTAAGTACTGAATTCAAGTCCTGTCATATGCCAGACTTGCCACTTTGCCATTTCATCTTTCAAGGTACAAAAATTAAAAAAATAAAGTGCCACTCATATCTTGAGGTTAATGTGATTGACTAACACCCTTTCCTCAAACATTACTGGTCTGGTACCTAAATTAGAACAGTTCTTATTAATTAGATCAGGAAGTGTTAGACTAAATACTTTGCTTATACATTCTGGTTCAGATCCCACTTCGCATTGCTTTTCATTATTCTGAGTTCAATAGAATACTAGTAACTGTGATTGGTTTAATTCAGTACTTCATTTCAAATTTATTGCTTTCTTACCTGCGAGTGGAGAGGACAGTTGGAGGCTGAGCTAACTGCTTCAACGCTAGATACTGTTTAACAACTCTGTATCAAAACCTGTTTTATACTTTTTAACTTTATTTTTGTTTTCTTTCTATTTATCTGCTTGCAAAGACCTGTTGAGGCTAGTGAAATCGAAATCAAATTCGATGACTGGCATCCGTGCTAGTGGTGTGCTAATAGCACCATCCAAGCGTGATCATTGCCAAAGCAGCTAACTGGTTTCTGTGCCGGTGGCATGTAAAAAGCACCATTCGAGCGTGATCGTTACCATCGTCGCCTTACTGGTATTTGTGCCGGTGGCACGTGAAAAGAACATTCGAGTGAGGTTGTTGCCAATGCTGCTGGACTAGCACCCGTGCAGGTGGCACGTAAAAAACACCATCTGAGCGTGCTGTTGCCAGTACCGCCGGACTGGCCCTCGTGCCAGTGGCACGTAAAAGCACCCACTACACTCTCGGAGTGGTTGGCATTAGGAAGGGCATCCAGCTGTAGAAACTCTGCCAGATCAAGATTGGAGCCTGGTGCAACCATCTGGTTCACCAGTCCTCAGTCAAATCGTCCAACCCATGCTAGCATGGAAAGCAGACGTTAAATGATGATGATGATATGTGTATCTTTGTGAGATTTTCTACCTAAGGTTTAACCTATGTCATTAATCACATTATTTGTAAAGAAGGTAATAATTTGATGAAAATTTTAAAAATCTGTTTATGTGCAAGCATGGTTGGGCAGACGGCTACTATAGCCCCAGACTGACTAAAGCCTTTTAAGTGGATTTAGCAAACGGGTACTAAAAGAAACCCATCATGTGTGTGTGTATGTGCGTTGGGCCCCACAGAGGCAATGATCTAGACCAATGCCTTGTGAGTGAATCTGGTAGATGGAAACTGTGTGGAATCTTGTGTGTGTTTGTATTTGTTTCACCACCTGACTGCTGGTGTTGGTTTATTTAGTCCCCCACTGCCATAACATAACAGTTCGGCGAGAGGGCTCAATAGACTAAGTACCATACTTTAAAGAAAAAAATATATAAATACTGGGGTCAGTTTGTTCAACTAAACACTTTAAGGCAATGCCCTACCATGGCTGCAGTCCAATGACTGAAGCATGTAAAAGATAAAAAAGAAATATATTATATGTGTTGAATAATTATTTTGTAAACTGAGCATTGCTCAGAATACCAAGATATGATGTCTACTCTTGTGTGTAAGTAATGTTTATGGGGTGGGACTGGATGGTGACAGATGATTATGATGCATAGGAGAGCTATGGGAAACATTAAACAGAATAGAAGACCGTAGTAGGTTATACCTCTCACATGAGTCAGCAAGGTAGTTCTGTGTAATTGCTCACTCTGCGAGAGGCAGCTGCCAAATTTCTTCCAAATCGCTTTGTATCATTTTTGAATGAAAATGTAGGGAACCTTGAATAAATGCTTTGTCCTAGATACATTACTTGAAAAAAAAGAAGGGAGGATTATGGTTGGAAATGTTGTGATCATAAGTCTGGTTGGTTTGACCCAAGACCAAACAACACAGAATTGATATGCATACACACACACACACACATATAGTAGAATAATAAAGAGAAAGTTCTTGGTACAATATTATATATATTTGAAAGAATGAGTAGAGATGGCATTTTTAAAGGGATAATTTTTTTATATTAATCTTAATTATAATGTTTACAGTGAGTAACTCACTGTAAACATTAAGATTAAAATAAAAATTATCCCTTCAAAAAAGCCATCTCGACTCATTCTTTCAAATACACACACACACATAAACATATACATACAGGTATATTGATGCAAACAGAACTCAAAATATGAGTATATTTGTGTGTGTGTGTATATATATATATATATATATATATCCAAATAAGAAGACAAAGAAAGACTTAAACACATCTTTAATGACTGGTTACAATTGTTTCTGTACCAACTCTGCTTTCAACCCTAACCCTTTCTGCTCCCCCAGGACCTCACACACACATTAATATATATATATATATATATATATATATATATATATATATATATAAATACAGTGTACATTTAAACACATAAGATGTATCCATCATAGGACTACCTGCATGCTAGAGAGGACAGTTAAATTCCAAACCACTATTAGGGATAAAATATGATGGATACCTCTTATGTGTTTAAATGTACACTGTATTTATATGAATAATAGTCTATTGTTCAGATTACCCTTTGATATTATTATATATATATATATATATATATATATATATGCTAATGTGTGTGTGTAAGGTCAATGCTAATCTTAAAGGCATATCCAGCATTCGATACCACAATCAGTATACAACATAAATTAATGCCAATTATTCTGATAGAAAAGCAATTATGTTAGTGCAACAGCACTTAATGCTAATTAGTATGGTACTTCACAGTTATGAGTTTAAATCCCAAGTTAATAAAATAAATATTAAGATTAAAAAAAAAAAATCATGTTTCCTTAAGGTGGAGCAGTGGCAGAGGAGGGGATAAAATTCTGTGTGGCATTTAATTATGCATGTTTACATTCTGAATTGCAATTTTTCTGTGGCCTGACATTACCTTTCACCCTTCTGGGTTAATAAAATAAGCAGCTGTAACATTACTGATGTTGATTAAAGTGACTACATCCTCCCATAAATATTTTTAGCCTTGAATTAAGAAATGGGAAATTATTTGGCAGTGGGTAGCAGAATTGATCAATAAAGGAAAATGTGCAGTGTTATGCTTGTTGCAAACCATTACCTCCACTTTAGCAAAGGTGGAGGTATTGTTTTTAGTCATGTTTGTTTGTTTGTCTGTGGACAAGATATCTCAAGAACTGCTGAATGGATTCAGATGAAACTTTCAGGGATGTTTGGCCCCGTGACTAGCATGAACTGATTAGATTTTGGGATCAATTGAGTACCGGAAAAGGATTCTGGTTTATTTTTCTGTTTTTTTTTTTTTTACTTAATTTTTGAGAGGAGTTGGGTTCATTTTTAATATTCTCGTTTGTGAGAGCAGTCGAGTTTTATTTCAGATATTCTCATTTTAAAAATTATCTCCAGCTAATCGTTAAGAGGATGTTAGTGTTGTCTTGGCAGAGGTTTGCGCTCTCTGAATGCTTTTGTTATTATTACTTTGTGAAGCAGGTGAGTTGGCAGACTCATTAGCATGCCAGACAAATTACTTTGTGGCATTTGTTCCAGCTTTATATTCTGAGTTCAAATTCTGACAAGGTAAACTTTGTCTTTCTTTGCCTTTAATCCTTTTGGGATCAGTAAAAGAAGGACCAGCTGAGTACTGGGACTGATGTAATCAACTGGCCCCTAAACCCAGAATTTCAGGCTTTGTGCCTATAGTAGAAACCATTATTGTTATCTTGTGAAGATGGTAGAGAAAAGGGCCAAGTTTCCTCCCTGCCTGCCATGCTGTTTGGTCTTGCTCTTTTCTGTTCTGAATTCAAATCCTCTCCAGGGTCAATAAAATAAGTGTAATAGCCGTATTTTGAGCTGGAATAAATCAACTACAGTAATGCCTCACTTTACAAGGACTCACTTTACAAGACCCCGGGTTTACTAATTTTATTTTATGATGAATATAAAAAGGTTAAACAGCCAATTTGTGTGTATGGTAACGTCGCAACGTGTGGCACCACTGTTTCTGGTGCATCTACACAGTAACAGACTAAAATGATGGCATAAAGTTTCATTGCTACTATGGGAAATAATTGCTCTGCTTTCAAGTTTTTACTTTACAAGCGATCTCCAGGATTGAATTAACCTGTATATTGAGGAATTGCTGTATACGTTTTCTTCCGCTGCTAATTGTGGTGACCTCATAACAGTGTCAGAAGCAATTATCACTCACTATTGTTGTTTTTGTATCTCTGAAGTAGGTATCCCTTGCTAACTTCCTGCTTGGTACAGTGACTAGCGATGTAACACTAGTTGGGGGAGTAGGTTCAAATGGAGGGTGGGAAGGATGAAAATAGCTTGAGGAGAACCCTAGGAATCCAGTGATGTGTAGTATTGGTGCAGGTAATGTGGGATTTAACTGTTTAGCATTCAAATTATTCTTTTAAATGTAAAGCTTTTCATTCACATTGTTTTGAATTAATCATGCATTATCTTGTGGCTTTGAGATCTCTGTGATGTGATTATATACTTTTAGAATGATACTGTAGGGTAGGTGTGAAAGGCTGGATCTGGTCAGTATCAACATAAAACCAATAGAATATTTGGGTCTGATATGGCTAGTTTAAACGCTAAAGGATTAAAACTACTAATACTCTTTCAAAGCTTTCAGCTGATGAGCTCTAACTATGTCGAGAGTGAGGCATTGCTGTCTTGACAAAACATGCGTTCTTTTGTATTGCGTTACTTCTTGGTGAAACTGGGTCTTTTTCCTGCTTCATTTTCAGCCTAATACAAATATCTCTTCTTAGCCAACTTGCCCCTTTTAATTTCTCTCGCTAGCACCAGATTGATCCTTTAGCATTTAAACTGGCCATATCTGGCCCAAATATTCTATTTGTTTTATGCTCAAACCAGCCAGATCTGGTCTCTCACACTTACCCTACAATGGCATTCTAAAAATAATTACATCATCAAAATCTCGAAGCTACAAGATAATATATGATTAATTCAAAGTGGAAGTAATCTGAATGTTAAATGGTTAAATTGAAGCTTAGTTCAGATGCTGGGCTTCCATATAAGATCCTACTAGCAGAAGTCTTACTCTGAAACTGGTCACCCGATTAAACCTCCAAGCATCTGAATAATTGGGGCATGCCCCAGCAACCACCATAGTGAGTATATTTGGGAATGTGACCTCATAGAAGATCAAGAGGCCACTTATGGAAACACTTCTCATAATGAAGGACTGCATATAATGTTTGGTGTAAACAGAGTTCTTGTATGGAATACAGTGCAGATGTTGGAAAGGTGAGTGGCTGCTGGAGTTTTAGATATATTATCCAATATTACATACCTATGCAAGAGCAGACATCTCGGTTGGATGAACTGTTTAATGCTCAGCTCACAGAATATCTGTTTAACAGATGAGATAAAAATATATCTTCCATCTTACAGATAATTCCTTGCCAAAATCATTCTTCAACATCGTAGAACGGATACAATAAGGATTTCTCATGGAAGCACAATTTCTTGGATTTATAGGAGAGGTAATGTGGGGTGAAGTGAAATTGGCAAGAAAATCAAGTTGATAAAAACTGCTGCAAGCTTTTCACATATCTAGTCTCTAATACTTGGCATATTGCAGGTTTCTTTAGCTGTTCAACAACTTTTATAATTATCATTATCATCACCATCATCACTATTGTGTAATCAGAATCATGTCTTGCTTGAATTTTTTGAAGATAATTACTGTTTATTATAGTAGGAGTAGAAAAGACAGTGAGAGGATACAGCCTGCTAAATGACTAATCTGAACAGTTTTTGTTAGGGTTTATCAATCAAATGGATGTCAAACATGTTATTTTTAATTTATCCTTATTGATTCTTGAATGACGAGCATTAAGCTGACCTTCATAGTTTTGTTCATTCAGAACTGTTAATCCTGCTAGACAGTTCATCAAGTTGTCATTAAGTCTTAACTAACAAGCTGTGTTTTGACAGGTTGTTGGCAACTGGATGTGACAACAGTGTGAAAACAAACCAAAAAACCTAGGCTATATAGATGTTAAGAATAACAAGTTTAGCATTTCATGATTCCAAGCTTTTTAATCAAGTCCAAATTAGTTTGTGGAATCAATACAATAAATACAGAATAAAATCTTGAGATTTGGACAATTGACTTGCTTAAAAAATGGATTCTTTTCACACTAAAATAAGTAGTTTTATAAATTGTGATTGTCACTATGGTGCTGTAATAAGTTGTATATATTTATTTTCATAATATATTTGGTGATTAGTAACATTAAGGATGATGCATGGCTTAGTGGCTGGGGTATTTGGTCATGATTGTAAAGTTGTGAGTTCAATTTCCAGTGGGGCGTTGTGTCCTTGAGCAAAACATTTTTCTTTCTCATTGCTCCAGTTCACTCAGCCTTGTCACACTCTGTGTCATACTGAATCTCCCTGAGAACTACGTTAAGGGCATGCATGTCTGTGGAGTGCTCAGCCACTTGCAGGTTAATTTCATGGGTAGGCTATTTGGTTGATTTATCGATTGGGATAACCAGTCATAACCAACAAGAGCCAGGCTTAATTACATTGTTAATTTCCAACAGACCAATCAGTAGGCTTGCTGCATTTACGACGACAAGACTGGCAAGGGATTGTCTGTGCAACTTGGTGTGGAAAATATCACACAGGGTATTTTTTATTCAAAGACACCAATATTTCAATATTTACAGCCTTTGCTGGTATAAATCAATAAAAGATACACACACACACTCTCACTCACACATATTGGTATAAGCATGGTTGTGTGGTTAAATTTGCTTCCCAATCAGATAGTTTTAGGTTCAATTGCACTGCATGGTACATTGAGCAAGTGTCTTGTACTATAGACCCAGGCCAACCAAGCCTTTGTGAGTAGATTTGACAGACAGAAACTGAAAGAAGCCTGTTGTATATGTGTGTGCACATGTTTGTTTCTTCTTTGACATTGCATGGTAGTGGTAAGCATGCATCACCATCATACAAGTGATATTTCAAATCTTCTGTGAAAACATGTCTGGCCTTTGTGAACTATTTATTACCTTCCTTGACAACTGGAAGGGCATCCAGCCTTAGAAAACCTGCCTCAATGACTTTTGCCTGACTCATGCAAGCATAGAAAAAAAGACATTAAAATGATTATGTGTGTATTGTTGACATAAGAATTTTATAAACTTTTAAGAGAATGTAAAATAATTCTTTTTGGAACAGTGGATCTCAAAGCACGCAAAGCTATAAATATTATTTATAGCTTTATGTGGTTTGAGATCCATTGTTCCCAAAAAAGAATTTCATATATGTACACACACACACACACACACACACACACACACACACGTATGTATGTTATGGAAGTTCCCTCATAGTTTCAGTCTACCAAATTCCACTCACAAGCCATTGATGAATCCAAGATTATTGTAGAAGGTACAATGGCTTCAATGCCATTCAGTTGGAATAAACTCAAAACCACATAGTCGTGAAACAAACCTTTCCAATTCCAACCATGCAATCATATTTAAGTAAACAAAACATGTTTCAGTTGTCAGTTTATTCTTTTTTTTTTAATGTTTATTAATTCCTTTAGGGCTGATTTCAACCTCTGTAACTTCCTACAAACTTTTCGTTAAATCTCGTTTCTGATCATCTCTACTTTACCTGACACACTGCACAAAAGTGACCAATGGTAAAGGAGCCTCTTCATGGTCAACTGTCATGTTGACCATGAATAGCAGCCAAACATTCCTTAATTCACACTGCACCATCTTAAAAAAAAATGAAGGATGACATCTAACACTACTATAGATAATATAGATACCCAATTCCTGGAGAACAAAATGAAAGGGTGTTCATGGTTGTAGTGCATTTGATAAGAGTTAACTTGAAACTTAAACATCAATAAAGGATCAGCACATAAGCCATTTAATAGAAGCACATGACTTAGTGGTTAGGGTGTTGAACTCAAGATTGTAGGATTGTGATTTTGGTTCCTGAACTGGGTGATACATTGTGTTCTTGAGCAAAACACTTCATTTCACATTGCTCCAGTCCACTCAGCTGGCAAAAATGAGTAATGGACTGGCATCCCATTCAAGGAGGAATATTTTTATGCTAGAGAAACCAGGAAACCAGCTCTATGCTTCTTATGGAGTCATGTGGACTAACCATATAAGTTTAATACTCGGGATTAATAATCCAGTTCTATCTGGTACCCTATTCCTCAAAAATACTATCCTACTTCACTAATTAATACATCTGCTAATTTAACAGCTTAATTATAGCTTCATTATTTGTTTAACCCATATTAACATGTATAAATGTTGTAATTCTGTAATCATTTATGTTCTCTGTTGCACGGAACATCTTCATTTTAATTTACATTGCTTTTTTTAATTTACTTCTTCATCTGTTTTTTTGTCATTATGCTTTTAGTTCTTATCAGTCATGTGATTTGTTTGTAACAGGTGAGGGTGGTGACTGCATCTTTTTTGGTTAACCCCTTCAAATAACAGTAACCCCTTTAACTAAAGGTAAACATTTAGTATTAGTAGTTTTGCACTCTTAAATTAAAATTCATTTTTGTGAGTGCCCCAAGGAATGATTATATCAACACTAAAAATTACACCAGTGGTTGTCATTCACCTAAAACAAGTTTCACAGCAGGTTTAAGTATGTTTGCAAACACATATCATATGCTGTGAGGTGTGATATATAATTAGCATAGCTGTTTTATATATTTTTAAAGTTGTGTAATCTCTTAGTTAAACTTTTCTTTCTCTCTTATGAGGGTCACGGCAAGTTAAGTGTATAGAGAGTCACAGCAGTTTTAGTGGATATGGCGTTATTGTGCCAGCTGGAGCATCACTGGTTCCTATCCTATTGCTGGCACATTGCCGTCTCTAGCAACAGTACTCATCTTTTATTTAGCTATAGTAAACATTGAGGCACTGGAAGAAGCACTAAGAATTCACTCTTTGACAGTTGCTGTTTAACCCAAGATCAACCCTGATTGAATAGATGTAATCCAAGGTATTTGATCCATGGTCTTCTCTTTACTTCGGGTTATGTAGGACAACATTATCTAATGTTTTTACATTTCCCAAGACTGAGAGTGTGGTTTGAGAGATAGAGAGATTTGACTGTTATTTTCAATAGGTCATGCACTTACACAGAAGTTCCCCTGGTGGTGCAACCAATGGTGTCCTAATAATCTGCTGGATTAAGGAGTACTTAGTTTTATTCCTGGTAGCACAGGTGAGATAGTTCTAATAAGTAAACTAGTTGTGTCAACTGTTGGTCCTCTCTAACATTGACTTTTGGGTTCAAAATAAAAGACTGGGAGAAATAATGTGACCTTTTTCTTTAACCAAGAACAGCATTCACTGCCAATAACAAGTTTCGAACTCCTGGGTTAAGGGTCAGTAATCGCTTAAAATTGTGTAAAAGCAATTATTTCTTGCAGTTTGGGTTTTTTTTCCTTCCTCTTTTCCTTTCTGTTTCATTTCATGCCTTCAATTAATTCTCTAATTGTCTGTTATGTATGTCTTTCTTTTCTTTTCTAACTAACTATGTTTTCTTTACCTATCTTCATTACAGAAATATGCCAGCTCTCCTAACTAATTATTTTCCTATACAGTACAAGTATACCCGACCAATTAGAAGAAATTATTCTAGCTTGATTACACCACATTTTTTATTTTAAATTTTCCCTTTCAGAGTTTATGGTCTAAGCTGGGATATGCAGCACAATGCCAGGTAGACTGCGCCATTTTGCTCCTTTTTCTTTGCCCCCTTCTTTCTCCCTGTCAGTATTTCTACTCACCAAATACTAATAGAATTCTGTATGGTTTCACACCGACTTCCATGCTCATGCATCATGTTAAAAGCTGTTAGTTTGTGTACCTACCACTATAACTACATAAAACCCATAAAGGGCCAGTTCACTATAGTTGTGGGCCCAAATAATTGTTGACATCATTTGCTAAATTCTGTCCTTGGAAAACCTAGCATGTTGGTTTATGTGCCCACAATCCACAGATTTTGATGTTATTTCTGACTGTTGTTCCTTCTCCCTCAGAGTGACACATATTTCAAAAAGTTACTTTTTTGGTTCATTGCTCATTTTTTTGTTTGTTTGTTTTGTATTCTTGAAACATATTTTCCCTAATTAAAATAAAATGAAACCTAATAAATGCCAATTATCAACTTGAATGTGTGTGTATGAATGTATGGTTGTGAGTTGTCATCTTTAATGACCATTGATGTGGAATTCTTGAGTCTAATGAGTGGAAGACATGGATTCGACTGAGATATCATTCATCGTTTGGTGATATTTTGATGTGAATTTCTTCTGATCTGTTTTCAGCTTGACTTCTGCTTAATTCTGAAAGTTAACTTTGAGAGATAGATAGACTTACTACGTACTGAACCCTCGTTATTTTTTTTTCCTCCCTCAAATAGAAAAGCCATTATGAAATCCTATTTCTGAAGACCATATCTTTGGTCCCAGATACTTTCTACAGTTGGGATATAAAGAGTAACAATTCTATAATTGTCCCATTTTCATCTAGTTACCTTTTACTCATTGATCTGTTTACCAGTAACATTGACTTCTTTGATGGTGTATTGATACCAGGTATAGACTGAGTATTACAGGTGTTAATTTACTATATCGTTATTCACACTTAAGAAACAATTGTCTAATTTATTTCTATGCCAGCCCTCCCATATTTGATTAAGGCTTTGCAATTGGAGGCAAATGATATTAAGCTTCAGGATGTTCGTATCTAGGTTGACAGTATTTTCACTTTCCTCAACTCCTCTGTCTCTTAAGGTTTGCAAATTTTAAAATGACCACAAGTTTCATGTTTTCTT
Source organism: Octopus sinensis (assembly GCF_006345805.1). Taxonomy (NCBI): domain Eukaryota; kingdom Metazoa; phylum Mollusca; class Cephalopoda; order Octopoda; family Octopodidae; genus Octopus; species Octopus sinensis. Next base: position 2,312,529 of record NC_043012.1, read on the forward strand.
AGAGAGAGAGATTTGAGAAGTAAAGACATAATAGAATGTTACTCTTCTTCTCTCTTGGAAACTGAGATGCCTCTGCTGCTACAAATGTCTTTGTGCTTCCATCAGTTATTTTTGGTGAAAACTAGAGCAGCATATTACAAGAAGTTCTTTGTGGAATGTATGAATTGATAATAGCTTTACAAATTGGTAAGTGCGAATTGACAGGTGAGGTGGATGGTGTTTTACTTTGTGAGTATGCAGCCCTATTATCTTTGGAGTTTTATTTCTGTTATATTTTATTTTAAAATTTTCTGAGAACTGCATGTAGAGTTTTTTTTTTAAATTTTAGTTACATCCATTTCTGGTTGATATCAGGAAATTGCATTGTCATCATCATCATCATCATACTTCCCTTTCTTTGTTCTTGTTTGGGTTGGACAAGTCTTCTCCAGCACTGCATCTTGTCACTTGTTGTGTCCTTTATAATCTCCTTTGTAAGGCCCAACCTTCTCAGGCCAGCTAACATCACTTCTGTCCTCACCCCTTGTTCTTCCTCTTCCAAAGTTCACTCATCTTGGATTGTTTGATTCTTATTTACTCAATTGTCATCCTCTATATGCATCTCATTTCCATATTAGTACAGTATCCTTTTCTTGCACACTGTGTATTCCTCTTATTTTCAGTTTTGGTTTCAGCTCATTTGGACTCTGTCATTCATAGACATAAATGTTACACATCCTCCAGAGTTTTCTCACCTCATTTTCTTCCAGTCTTTGCTCACCTCCACATGTTATATCCATGTTTCACTACCATACAACATTCTACTTCAGGCTATCACACAATCTGCCCTTCACTCAGTGGATCATACAATCTGCTCTTCACTCAGAGAGTGAATGAGTATCTTTTTCTGCTAGTAGAGGAGCACCCTAAAATTTGCTACTCCATTTTTAATATGGATGCTTTTGGAACACTTTTCTTCACTGCAAATTAAGTCACCTGGTTAACAAAACTATTACCTTGTTCTAGGGAGCCCTATTTTATAAATGCTCTTACTGCTAACTACTCCTGTGTATTTGCTACATATGAAGTCCTTATTCTTATTGAAACTGCCTGTGATCTCAATGCACCTCTAATGCAACCCTAGTTAAAACTGGGTATGCCATCCTATTTATTTTCTGCTTATTAAGCATGGCTATTTCCTGCACAGCAGTAGAGACCCGTCTTCCATTTTACTAACTAAAATGTTTGTCTTTGTTAGGTTTACTTTAAGATGATAGGCTTTGCTTCCACATTTGGAATTTCTTGTTAACTCATCAACAAATTCAGCTTTGAAAACTAGGGCATCAGCATACAGGAGATTCCACCATAATTCTGCTGTTATGGCTTGTGGGACTATAATTTAAGGGGAGTGGGGTGAGAACTGAGCTTTGATGGACTCCTACCTGCATGCTAAATTCCTTGCTGAACTTATTGCTAATTTCTACCTTACTGACAGCATTTCTCACAAGCCATTTGTCTATACCTAGTTTGCTGAGCAGCCAGCAGACAGCCAATTATGATAAACAAGATTTATTTATCACAGTCTACTTTAAGCCCCACCTCCCCCTAACAAACTGTGTGCACCCTTAGTAGCTGCACAGATGTCTCTTGAAGTGCAACCAGTCTAAGAATTCAGACGTTCTAAATAAACTCTTCAACCTATAAGTACCTCTCTTCAGTCACTATCTGTGAGCGCCCTTTTACAGCATTTTGGATGTAGTCCCATGGCAGTAGTGAATGCAACCTGGCTAGGATATTAGACTCTCCAGCAATTATCTAGGAGAGCAGCAACTCTGAATATAATATATATATAGTTTCAACTAAACTATCAGATGTTATACATTGCTGATCACAATGCTTGCTGGGTGAGAAGGCCAACATTCCTCCTGATCGGAAGGTTATTCTGTCTCGGGTCACCTATTTACAGCTGAGTGAACTGGAGCAATGTGAAATGAAGTGTTTTGCTCAAGAACACAATGTGCTGCCTGGTCTGGGAATGGAACCCACAATCTAGTGATCATGAGTGCAACACTCTAACCTCTAGGCCATCTGCCTTCATATGTGTGTATGTGTGTGTGTGTATGACTGTAATAAGATATTAACATGTGAGCCCTGGGTTATAGACCAGCATTTTAGAGTATCATTTGGCATTGTCATTTAATGTCAAAAGGTGCAGGTATGGCTGTGTGGTAACAAGTTTGCTTCCCAAGCACATGGTTCTGTGTTCAGTCCTGTTGTATAGTAGTACCTTTGGCAAGTGTTTTCTACTACAACTTCAGGCCAACCAAATCCTTGTGAGTGGATTTGGTTGACAGAAACTGAGTGAAGCCTGTTGTATATATACATGTGTGTGTCTGCGTTTGTCCCCCACCACTGCTTGACAACCGATGTTGGTGTGTTTATGTATCTGTAACTTAGTGGTTTAGCAAAAGAGGCTGATAGCATATATGCCAGGCTTAAAAGGAAAAGAAAAATGTATTGCGGTTGATTCACTTGACTGAAATTCCTCAAGGTGATGCTCCAGTATGGCTGCAGTCTAATGACTGAAATAGGTAATATCGTAAAAAAAAAAGCAAATAACCACTGATGCAAACATTGCAGCTGAGAGAACCAAGCTGATCTCTGTGAGTTTGTCTACATAGACATTGAATTGTTTATGGTGATTTTTTTTTTTTTTCTATATCTTTTTTTGATATTTTCAATGCTAAACTCATTCAAAAGATCTTTCAGTTTTGGATAAATACATTGAGAAACTTGAACTAGATTTGGAAGCAGATTTCTATTTTTATTCTCCTGTAATCATTGAAATGGATGTGACAGTTATTCTCCGACTTTGACTGAACACTACAAGTAGAGCAGCGTAATTTAGCTGATACAATAGATGCAAAATCCTAGTAAAAGATATGGTATTAGGTTGCTGTAAAATGATAAAAGTAGCTTAGTATTTCAGGTAAAATTCTTTCATCAGAAAGAAATGAAATTAAAACTGTACCTGAAATCTAAGATATTTCTTCTTACAGATACTTAATATGCTTCTATTTTATCTTCTATTCTGTTGTCTCTTCCTAATTCAGATCATCACTAGGCTCCTTAAGCTCTGCTGATTATAGTGTCTTAATCCAGAGATTAATGCTCTGTCCATATTGCTATTTAATTATAATCCATAGGCATGGCTGTGTGGTAAGAAGTTTGCTTCTTGACCACATGGTTTTTTTAGTTCAGTCCCACTGTGTGACACCTTGGGGGAAGCATCTTCTACTATAGCTTGGTCCAATGAAATCCTTGAGTGGATTTCATTGATGGAAACTGAATGATGTCTGCCGTGTGTGTTTGTGTCTTCTTGCCTTGACATAGCAGGGTAGCTGTAAAGGAGTGTCACTGCCATACATGCCGTGATATTCGTTTCCAATATTCTTTTTTGGACATGGAGAAATATTATTTTGCTTGGAAACGGGTGCAGTTAGCAACAAGAAAGGCATCCAAGATTCTGTCTGACCCATGCAGTCATGGCAAAGTGGATGTTATTAGGATGGTGATGATGAGCCATGCTCTATTCACTCTGCATTATAAGTGATAAAACATCCTAAATCACCATTCATATCATCATCATCATCATTTGATGTCCCTTTTTCCATGCTGGTAAGTGTCTTCTACTATAGCCTGGTCCAACGAAAGCCTTCTGAGTGGATTTCATACATGGTTACTAGCAGATGGAGAAATATCAAACCTTTATCCTGTACTGTCTATTATTAACAATTCTTCTTTCATCTATCATTTGTTTCATTGAAGAGATTAGTTGTACAAATCAAACACCAGTACTTTGTTTATATATATATTTTAAAGTCTGGTACATATTCTATTGTCTCTTTTGCCAAACTGCTATGTTACAGGGATGTAAACAAACCAAGACTAGTTGTCAAGCAGTGGTGAGGGACAAACAAAAAAAGGCACTCAATATATGATGGGTGTCTTTCAGTTTCTATCTACCAAATTCACTCACAAGGCTTTAATCAGGTGGGGGGGGCTATAGTAGAAGACACTTGCCCAAGGTGCCATTGTTCAGTGGGACTGAACCTGGAACCATGTGATTGGGAAGCCAACTTCTTACTTACTTCTGGATGTTTCAAATACTACATATGCTCTTTGGACAACCAAATTAAAAGCATGAATGAGTGTTAACACTTTCTTTATGTTTATTATTGCATTCAAGCAACCGCAACAGCTGACAGTTGTTGCATAATTATCGGCAATTAATTTATGCAAAAAATTAAGTTCAATTTATGAATATCATGGGTATGTGGTTAAGAAGCTCACTTCAGAACTACATACTTTTAGGTTCAGTCCCACTGTATAGTGCTTTGGGTGAATATCTTCTACTAAAGCTCTGGGCCAACCAAAGCCTTGTGGGTGGATTCTGTAAACAGAAATTGAAAGAAGCTCATTGTATGTTTGTCTCCTTGTCTTGGCATTGTGTGCTAATTGCAAACCACTGACATGGTCATCCAAGTGGTAATGTTCATTTGCAGTCTTCAGTGAATGCATGTCCAGTCACTGTGCTCTTCATGTTCAAAGGAGTAGGGGAAATATTAACCTTGCTAGGAAACTGGTGAAGGTTGGCAACAGGAAGAGCATCTGGTTGTGGAACATCTGCCTCATTGAATTTCATTTGGCCTGTGCAAACATGGAAAAGTAGACCTTAAAACAATGATGGTGTTAGTGGTGATAGTGATGAAGATGATGATGATGATGGTTTAGAGGTTTGAAAGCACTGAATTCTTTGTTGCAAATTGTGTACCTGGAATTCTAAACTCAATCTTTGTCCATGGTATTTTTATTTCTTATTTTTGTTTATTGGATGTCATCTTTTCACTTTTGGATAATTAAGACTTCAGCTTTCCTTCATCAATGATTTTGACTTGTACAAAACATAACTTAGGGCAGGTGACATTGGCGATGTGGGTTAATTAACATTCAAATCTGGGCTGTAATTGGTATGAACCAGAGAAAAGCATAACAAGGTCACTGCTAAATCATGATTGTTCTTTCACTACCATTAAGGTCACATTATCATGTTTCTCCCCCTCTCCCACCCGCCTCCTGCTCCATCCGATTAATGACTTTGCCACAGGTAAAGGTGATTTAACTCAGTACAAGGTAGTGAAATGTCAACCACCAATGTTTTTGCAATAGTATCTGAGATGTGTGGATGATGTGAAATAGGTGCAAAATTTTTTTTTTTGTTTCAGATGTTTTGTTTTAAAAAAAAAAAGGTTTTCTTTTGTTATTTTCACTTTGTTTATATTTATTTTGCTTGTTTTATTTTGTGTTGTGTTTTTTTATTTAAAATTTTACTGTTTGTTTACTTTGATTATACACAAAGCACTTTTTATGCTCTGAAACACTCTCTCTTACACAGACTGCCTGTCTGTCTTCTTTTGTGTTTGTATATGCAACACACACACACACATTCTCTCTCCTTTTGTGTCTGTATATACAACACACACACACTGTGTCTCTCTCTCTTTCTCTCTCTCTCTCTCTCTCTCTCTTGATTGTATTATTGTCTGTCAATACAACTCTCTTTCCCTCTATCCATTCGTCCCTTTCGCTGCCTCTATCTCCCCCTCTCTCATTCTCTCTATTGATTCTATTTTCTTGATGCAGCTCTCGCTTCCCCTCTCTCGCCCACGTGTGCTTGTTTCTGTCTTCAATATCTTTCTTGATCCCCCTTTTGGGTAGATAATACCATATTTAATCCATTAGAGGTGTTGAAACACTACTGAAGGTTTCAAACTTAACATAGTGAGTCTCTGGGACAGTTCTCTGGAGTATGCTTGCTCCACTAAAAGCTGTCAAGTCACTAATTATGTAGCTCCACCCACCAATCTTGCAGCCTCTATGCTGTTGTTTACATTGCTGGAAATAGCAGTTGAATCTACTGTATTTTTTACAACCCAAAAATAAAAACGAAAGAAAAAACAGTAAAGAAAGGGCATATTGACTATTGTAGTCCTAAATACTTCTAACAAAAATGGGATGGTCACAGCTGGAATGCCTTTGATCATAGGACTACACAATCTAGGATGTCCTTGAGCTAAAAACAGCAACAGTGTACTATCACTTCTTTTCCACCCTCATGATTCATTAGATATAATTAAATCACTGAGATTTCACTGACATTGTCAAGGACACACCACATTGAGGATAATGAGCTAAAAACCACTAAACCATGAACTGATTAACTTGTTTACACTATTAACTGCAACAGTCTGTAATATTTAACTTAGTATAATTTGAATATTTAATGCTTTAACATTCAGGTTACTCTGTCAAATGTAATGCTTATTTACTCATATTGCTTTGAAATAATTGTGCTTTATCTCATAGCTTTTGATGATGTGATTGTGTATTTGTTTTAGAATGGCATTGCAGGATAGGTATGAGATACCCAATCTGGCCAATTTCAACATAAAGCAGGTAGACTATTTGAACCAGATATGGCTGGTTTAAATGCTAATGGGTTGATATTGCTGAGGCATGAAGCTATCTCATGCTGTGAATGCTTGTTGCTTAGAGGACAAGTGCTTTTTGTTTGAATTTAGGTTGCATGGAAATTATTTTTTTTTTTAGCTTTTTCTTGGTCTCAACAAATTTTTTGTAAAATACTTGTGTCTTTTAATGACAAATCTGATGTGTGCTTACACACACAGTCACAGTCACACTGAGTATTCTTGTGTACATTCAGGGCAATGATTTTGTCTCTTTATTCCATGGTTATAGTCACGCATTGGAATTTCCCTTATTATGGCAACTTTTTCAGTTTTTGCATTTTAAATTACTGCATGAAAATTGTTTGCATTAGAATTTTAGTGTATCTTGAGCCTGCAGGTTCATGAGGCCAGAACTTGTTTTGGTTTCTGTTCTCTTTAAACAACTGAGAGTACAAAACTCCTCTCTCTTCTGAATGAGATCCCTATATATCATAATTGGGTTAACTCCCAAGTTGCTGCTGGTTACTCATTTTCAGTTGAGTGAACTGGAACGATGTGAAATGAAATGGCTTGCTCTAGGGCTTAATTGAACCTGCAACTTAATGATCATATGCTCAAAACCAAACCCATCTTCATGTTGTGTCTGTATAAAATAACAAATTGAAGCTCTTTTAGTACCTTCTCAATTACTTGATAATTATCTTAGACGTTACTTGTGATTCATCTAAAATTACTGTAGCAATTAGCTGAGCCTAAAATATTCTTCCAGTTGTGGATCTAGGCTGCACTTTGTTAAAATTGATTTCAGAAACTTAGTTGAGAGATTTTGTATTTATTTCATATATTTTCCATAGATCTACCTCTGGAAATTGGCATAATTAAAGTAAGCCTTTAACCCTCTAATGCTTATGACCAACAACTTTTGTTTCTTCAAAATACCATGGGGAGAAAATTACAAACTAGAAAGCTTGGCTGTACTTTAAGGATTCTTTATGTTTGAACAAAATTACTTCATGTAAACAGTTATAATATCCAGCCATTATTACAGAAATGCTAACATTTTTAATTTATGCAAGAAATTTTAGTGAAGTCCAGTTTGTAAACATCTACCTAGAGGCTTGAAAAGTTTTCAAGTTAATAAGAATAATGAAGTGCAAGAGGACTAAATGACTTAAGAATATTTAATTTTTACCTATTGAGTTCTGATTTCAAATCCAATTGGAGCCCGTGTCATTTATTCTAAGCTCTGAAGTTGATAAAATAAAAATAAATTACCAGTTGTGTATGGAATCAATAAAATCAACAGTGCCCATACCCTACAAAAATTGGATTCTTGCTTCTTTAAAATTTAGTGTTTCAAACTTATAGTCATTAGTGATAGTTGTGTTGAAGATGTTTTGAGGTAAACACAAGGTGTTATGATTTCAGGGTAAAAAAAAAAAAAAAAAGTACCAGTCAAATACTGGGGTCAGTGTAGTCAGTTTACTCACTCTCTTCAAAATTGCAGATCTTGTGCCTAAAGCAGAAGCATTATTATTATTATTATTATTATTATTATTATTATTACTGAGTGATTGAACAACACATGCCATCAAAGTGTCACTGGGTTACAGATATACAAAGCTCAATATACCCATCATGGCTTCCCATCTGATAATGGTAAACCAGGCTCATGTATCACAGTCATATGTGTGCAACATGGTGACCTCATATCAAGAAAAACAGTGCATGACCTTGCAGGTTGGTCCTAGTTAGAATTTTTGTCAGGTTGAGTGGCCCATCCTGTTCAAAGGTCCCTAAATAAGGGTTGTTTAAGGATGATAAACATAACATCCATGTTTCCAGAGGTGAATTATTCAAACTCCAAAGAATTCTTCTCAACACATGGCTATGATGCTCCCCAACTACTGCTGATCAGAGGTGCACATATCGTCAGCCACTAAGGGACATGCTCAGCTGGTTACGGTCAAGCAATTGAAAAGCAAATCTGGTATTGAGCAGAATATTTGCTGTAGTCCCATCCTTTATGCTGTAGAAGGATTCCAACCACCCCCCAAGTGACTGACTCATTGTTATAAAACAAAGAGCTGTGTGCGATTGGCAGTTCCTGTTGGAGCAGTTTACTGTGATATAGAATAGTGAGTCTTGTGCAGTAGCAATGCATCATGTATATACCTTCTTCCCCACTGCTTTGTTATATTATATATCCAATACAAAAATATAAAACTTAACACCAACGCAAAACATATACATATTAACACTTCCAATTAGTTAAAATCAGAAACCATGAAAGCCACTACCTGGCACTGCATCATGGCAATTATTTTTTTTTTTTTTTTTTTTCCCCACGTGGAAAAGAATGTGAAGGTGGAATGGTAGATGCTTTCCTCCAGTAAACTTGTTTAAAGGAGGGTAATGTTAATAAAAGTTGGAGTTTGGTAGTTGGAAGTGAGAGTGACTGTAGATTTGTATGGTTTCTTCATTGGCTCTTGTCCGAGATTTTCCTGTACCAGAAGACCAGCATCACCATTCATACATTTTTTTTCCAATTTATTTACCCACCCCCACCCCACCGTTTGATTTCTGCATAAATCATCCAAGGCCCCTTTGGCAAATATAAAGGAATTATTATTATTGGCTGATCTATTAGTCAGTTAAATAGGTTTGGATAATGTTAATTGGGGGTGTTTGCAGTTCAGTATTGCTTATTTCTGAAAATAGTTAATTATTTCCGGTATTGCTCATTGGTTGTTTAGTTAGGATGAAAGACAGTCAGACATACAGACAGAAAGAAAGAAAGAACACAAGCAACGAAACAAATCAATATACTTCATTAATATCGTGATGGATAAATGAAGAAAACTTAGTGACTCATGGATGCTGTATTGATTTCTATGTGTATAATTTTTGGACTGATTGACATTTCACTGGCATACATAGGGATCTCATCGTAGTTTTTGCATGCAACTCTTCAACAGCATCAGTGCCAAATTTATCATTTCCACCTACTGTTCAGTTGAGAGAAGACGAAAACAATTTTTTTGCTTTTAATCTTCCTCCCCTTCTGCTGAGTGTAAATTGCTCCTGGTTACAGGCTTGTCCCTGTTCAAGTTGTAAAAGTCTAAAACGTGAAGCAGTTTATTTGTGTTTGCTTTTTAAATTAATATATTTTTGTTGTTTTCGATTCTCGGTGTTTGCCTGGAGGCATTAAGTATTTTTTCAAACTTGTAAACAAACAAGAATAACCTTTTCTCGAATTATACAATCGTATTCTCTAGAGAGCTTCTCTGCTGGGTGTTTCTTTTTAGAAAGCTGCTAAGAAATTATACAAGGCTGTTATAGAACACACTCTGGAATGTTTCCAAGTGTCTTACTACTTATAATGTGTATCTGAATCTCAAATGTTTTCCTACAATTTAATGTCAGTGTAATGAAATCTCTCTGGATGGCAATGACACATTTTTATTTGGGGTCCTGTTGGGAGATGTGTAAAACATATTTGGTGCTTAAAGTGGTGTAGTAGTAGTAGTAGTAGTTTAGCTGATGTGACAGTTTTCATTCAGTGATTTTAAGAGATGTTTTAGCTCAAAGTCACTTGTCCTGATATATATTATGATATGTTGCTCTGCACTTTCTGAATTTTTAAAAAATATTCAGAAGTTTTTTCCCAACTGTTATTTACATCCACAGGGAGAAGTGGTCTCCGTTTTTCCATACATGATCAGCTATACCCAATTTTTCAATATCCCCTCGTGTCCCTGTGGGATGAAGTTAAAATAATAGAGAACACCACTGGAAAACATGAAAATTAAAAGAGGACGCACATATGCTAGGACACAATAACCGCCTAATCCGACCTAGGGCAGATAAGAATGTAATATGGGAACCAGTATTAAGAAAAGATATAATATTAGGTTTATAAGCCCAAAAATTCACTCTATAATTACCTACAGGCATATAGCATAGGATAAGAGCTTCAGATTCTGGGTTCAATCCCAGGCAGGGACTTGGGAAATAATATCAACAGAAAAAATAAAACTAGCAAAAAAGAATACCTTAGGAATGAGAACAGAGTACCCCATTAGTCAAATAAAAGGTTGGGTTCGAAATTCCACCAGAACACCTGATGAAGGCTGGATAATGCATCAGCCGAAATGTAACAACAAACAAGGTGAGGACACCTATATGTACATAATTCCTCATCTCAAGAATATAGAATAGTGTCAAGAGTACTTTTAAAGTTTACTGTACTTTGTATATATAAAAGGTGATTAGAATTTCAATCACCTTATTTTAAATTGTATGGTTAATAAATACCATACTAAATTCTGGTGCCTCAACTTAAGTACCATATTAATCTGAATCTCTCTCTCTCTCTCTCTACATATATATATATATATATATATATATATATATATATATATATATATATATATATATATATATATGCGCACACACACACACACACACACACACACACACACACACACTTTGGCATTACAGGACCAATAACTTGGTGTAGAACTCAATATACATATGCTTCAGAATAGAGCATTTGTCAGATACAGGGCTGTAATAATAAAAAATGAGATGACAAAGGAATAAACAATTAAATGTGATTCTTTTCTCAAATGAGTTGCATTTCATATTCGAGGCTCTGATGAAGCTATAAGGTGTTACTATGAGTCCACTGCATCTTTTTGCAGAAACAGCTGTAAGCTAATGAAGTTCATAATCATTTATTCCTTTGTCATCTCATTTTCATGTGTGTGTGTGTGTGTTTATGTTTGTGCCCTATCACTGCCTGACAACTGGTGTTGGTGTGTTTACATCCCTGTAACTTTGGCTTAAAAATCAAACAAACAAGTACTGGCTAAAAATTCTTCAAAGCAGTGCCCCAGCATGACCACAGTCTGACAACTGAAACCAGTGAAAGATAAAAAGTAAATGAAACATCACTGCATCTGTTGTGTTTTTCTTAGATAAACAACCTGACTTGACTGTGAGATATATGATCCTTTTTCTTTCTTTCTTTAAAAGAGGCAAATTTATATTTAATCTTGGATGATAAAGGATCCTATGAAACAACCAATAATGATAAAGGGTGTCACATTTTAACCTAAAAGGCTTTTGTGTCATTATTGATTGCTATGTACTTTTTTTAGTGGTTCTTTCTTTCTCCTCATCACCCCTTCGTTCTCCCCTCTTCCCCCTTAAGGCATTCCATGAAGAAAACAATTCCTTTTGCAAAAGCAATGATGTCAGTTGATTCTGGCTGAGATTTAAATCTTTCATGCGAATGACAAAGAAACCATTATTATTAGGCTTACAAGGAGAAGGGGGGGGGGAAAACCAAAAAAAACATCCATTTTAAATATTTTACTGCTATTATTATTTGTGTGTTTGATTCAGATTTCATTTTTAGTTTTTACAGAGAAATGTATATTTTCTCTGACAAGTATCATGCACTGCTCTGAAATTATTTGACATGTTTAAAAAAAAAACACAGAGGAAGGGCTGTGTGGTAAGTAGCTTGCTTACCAACTACATGGTTCCTGGTTCAGTTCCACTGCATGGCACCTTGGGCAAGTGTCTTCTACTATAGTCTTGGGCTGACCAAATCCTTGTGAGTAGATTTGGTAGACAGAAACTGAAAGAAGCCCAATGCATATATATACATATATATATATATATATATATGCTTTATTTAAAAGCAGCAGAAATATAACAAAAGCTGTTACTGAGTTTCGTGTTCTTGTTAATTGGGAACGTGAAACTCTGAGTAACAGCTTTTATTATTTTTCTGGTGCTTTTAAATAAAGCATATTACTCTACCTATCGTATTTGAGTACTCTTTTTACCACCTTGTTTCACATTTATGTGCTTACTCCGGTATATATATATATATATATATATATATATATATATATATAAAATACAAACTGGGACAAGAACGCAAAACATTTAGAAGACGCTACAAAAAACACGGACGGGACATTCAAAGCCTTCAATCTTCAGTCAAGAACCAGATCATCCTCGCAATTTCGGCTGATGATATATATCATCATCATCATCATCATCATCATTTAGCGTCCGTTTTCCATGCTAGCATGGGTTGGACGGTTCAACTGGGGTCTGGGGAGCCCGAAGGCTGCACCAGGCCAGTCAGATCTGGCAGTGTTTCTACAGCTGGATGCCCTTCCTAACGCCAACCACTCCGAGAGTGTAGTGGGTGATTTTATGTGCCACCGACACAGGTGCCAGACGAGGCTGGCGAACGGCCACGCTCGGATGGTGTTTTTATGTGCCACCGACACAGGTGCCAGACGAGGCTGGCAGACGGCCACGCTCGGATGGTGTTTTTTATGTGCCACCGACACAGGTGCCAGATGAGGCTGGCAGGTGCCAGACGAGGCTGGCAGACGGCCACGCTCGGATGGTGTTTTTATGTGCCACCGACACAGGTGCCAGATGAGGCTGGCGGACGGCCACGATCGGATGGTGTTTGTTACGTCCCCAAAGCACGGAGGCCAGTCTATGCGGTACTGGCTACGGCCACGTTCGGATGATTTTCTTGTGTGCCACCGGCACTGGTACCACAAAGATACAAATTCCATTTATGCTCATCTATTTTGATTATATATATATATATATATATATATATGGACATATATGTGTTTATGTGTCTGTGTTTGTCCCCCTACCATCATTTGACAACCGATGCTAGTGTGTTTACATTCCCCATAACTTAGTGGTTTGGCAAAAGAGACCAATAGAATAAGTACTTAGCTTACAAAAAATAAGTCCTGGGATTGATTTGTTCAACTAAAGGCAGTGCTCCAGCATGGCCACATTCACATCACTGAAACAAATAAAAGAATAAAAGAGTAATGTTACTGTTTAGCCACAGGATAACTCTTGTCAAGTAAATAGCGACATAGGATCAAAAGTGTGTCAGTCATGACTATCATGTTCTTTTCTTAGTGTATAATATATATGAACTGCATTATCCAATGTGCCTCTTTATGGCAGTTAGATGGGTTTTGAGAGAGTTTTAACTGTTGTTTTTAGCAAGTTGAGTGTTCATTTAAGGGACTTCCTTGTAAAACGTGCAGATTTGTTGACAGTAGATGCTTATCACTTGTAATTCATTCATGTCGCAGTAAAAATAAAAAGTAAGAAATTCAATCTGATTTTTACATTATGGAGTGTAAATGTTTCCTCCCATAAAGGCTTCAGTGAGTGGATTAGCAGATGTTTTATGTAGGAATGTTGCACAAGGAAATCAAGACAATCTCTGATGATGGACCACCACTACCACCACTACTACTAATAATAATAATCCTTTCTACTGTAGGCCTAAGGCCTGACATTTTAGGGGAGAGGTCTAGTCTACTACATCATCCCCAGTGCTCAGCTGGGACTTATTTTATTGACCCTGAAAGGATAAAAGGCAAATTCAACTTTGGTGGCATTTAGACTCGGAATTTAAAGCTGGAAGAATTGCCACTAAGCACTTTTTCCAGTGCGCTAATGGTTCTGCTGTTCACTATCTTACTACCACCACCACCACCACTACTACTACTACAATAATTCTTTCTCCTACAGACAAAAGGCATGACATTTTTAAAGGGCAGGGTTAGTCAATTTCACCAACCTCCGTGCTCAACTGGTACTTATTTTATTGACACAAGAAGGATGAAGGCCAAAGTTGACCTTGGCGGTGTTTGAACTCAGAAAGTGGAGCTGGAAAAATGCTGCGAAGCTTGTTAAGGATTCTGTCAGGTCACTGCCTTAATAATAATAATAATAATAATGATAATAATAATAATCCTTTCTATAATAAGTGGTTCCTAATCTTTTCACTACTAAGGACCCTTTTTCCCTTTTATTTAAATGAGTTTCTTAATATGCTTACCCTTACACACACACACACACATACATATATATGTGTGTGTGTGTGTAATTTTAAATTTAGTTCACGGACCCCCAGTACTATCTTTGCAGACCACAGGTTGGGAACCACTGTACTATGGGTACAAGGCCAGTATTTCACTGGTACATAATTTACTGCCCCCTGAGTTAGGTTTAGTGTGTGGTAGTGAGTCGATGTAATGTGCGAGTGTTGAACACTATACAACACTTCCAGAACTCGGTTTTACTGAGGTGCACAGGCCCTCTTGAAAATTTCATATTGCTATACATCCCAGTCCTTTGTCATCTCTGTGAGGCTCAACATCTTGAGATCAAACCTCACCGAGGTGTTAATTATAATAATTGTTTCTAATTTAGACGAAAGGTCAGCAATTTTGAGGAGTGGGTGTTAGTACCTTCAATCTCATTTCTTGATTGGTACTTTATTTTATTGACCTCAAAAAGAGTGTAAGGCAAAGTTGTTCTTAGCAGGATTTGAACTCACAATGTAAAGAATCATAACAAGTGGCAAGGTATTTTTTTCTAACACGCTAGCAATTTTGCCAGCTTGCTGCCTTTGTAGTAGTAGTGGTGGCAGTGGCGGTTACTGCTGCAGCAGCAGTAATTTGGTCCTAACATTTGGAATAGTTGATTAACCCTTTAGTGTTCAGATTACTCTGTTAAATATAATACTTTTTCACTCAAATTGTTTTGAATTAATCATGCATTATCTTGTAGCTTTGAGGTTTCAGTGATGTGATTGTTTATTTTTAGCATGACATTGTAGGTTAGGTGTGAGAGGCTAGATATCGACAGTTTGAATATAAAGCTTTTAGAATATTTGGGCCGGATAAGGCCGGTTTAAACACTAAAGGGTTAAATCAATCCCAATACTTGACCGGAACTTTAATTTTATTGACTTTGGAGGAATGAAGGGTGAAGTTGGCATAGGCGGGATTTGATCTCAAAACATTAAAGAGCCAGAACAATTACTGCAATGTATTTTGTCTGATGCTCTTATGAGTCTACCAATCCACTACCCTTAATAATAATAATAATAATAATAATAATAATAATAATAATAATAATAATCCTTTCTCATTTTGGCACAGAGCCAATAATTTTGAGGGATGGGAAAATTGATTACATTGAACTGCAGTGCTCAACTGGTATTTATTTTATCGACACCGAAAGGATGAAAGGTAAAGTTGACCTCAGTGCCATTTGAACTCAGAAGAAATGCCACTGGGCATTTTACTTGGGTCTCTGGGAGAGGTTGCTAGTCTGTTGAGAGTAACTTTCCCAGAAAAATGTGGGGAAACTGAGAGGAAGTAGCAGTTAGGGTTTTATCATGAGATAACTTTACTGGAATATGAACTACTCTTCCATGAAATACTTGGATGTGATCTGGTATATATATATAACAGGTTTACCAACCACATATTAACACCAACAGCAAACACCTCCACACATAGTAACAGGGTTACTGTGGGCCCTGCAGGCCCACCTGACCTGCTGGAAGCGGAAGCCAATCCTTTTTGGAATCACAGTCTCTTAAAAAATAACATACTTGATACACTTGCTCCTGAAAGAAAAACAGGATTGTCATGGCTGGAATGGCTATGGTCATAGGTCACAATAACACCACCACCATCCATACTTTCATTCTTTTGATGTATTTCTAACCACTTCTCTTTCCATCCTTCATTCCTTTCCTTATTTTCTCTTTCTGTCTCTCCTTCACATCTCTTCCTCTTTTTCTTTTTTCTCAGTATCTTTCCCTCACATTTGTCTGACTCTCTCTCCCTCCTCCTCCCCCTCCTTGTCCTCTTTTACCTCTCTCCAATTATCATACTTCCTGTACAATTTCTGTTTTGTTTATATTCTCTCTCTCCCTCTCTCCCATACTCTCTCTGTTTGTTTATAAGTCATCACTGTCATATTTATCAAGTACTGAGTGCTTTGCTTTGCTGTTGTTGTCGTCGTTTGCGGTTGTTGTTGTTATTATTGGTGACTAACTGATCCTGTAGTAGCAGATATTTAGGTTACAGAACAGCCAGGATTTACGTGCAAGTTAGGAGGTTAGAAGGATTGGGAATCAGAAATTGACAGATTTCACTGATAACAAGGGTAACATTAGCTGTCAGGAATAAACCATTTTTGCAGACCCAAAGAAGAATTCACAGTCAAACAGTGATGATGTGATATATTTGTTACATGTGTATATATATATATATATATATATATCTGTAAATGTAATATGTGACAATTATTCGGTAGCCATGATAAAACTCTGAGTATTGGATGTTGGGGTGGAAATCCACACTGCCATCTCTTCAGTTATTCGGCCTTCAGAAAAAAGGTATTTTTCCGATGGCTGGATAACTGAAGAGATGGCAGCATGGATTTCCACCCCAACATCCAATACTCAGAGTTTTATCATGGCTACCGAATAATTGTCACATATTACATTTACAGATAAATTCCTCTATTTACATAATATCGAGGTCTCTTTCATTCTTTTGTTGTCTTTATATATATATATATATATATATATATATATAGAGAGAGAGAGAGAGAGAGAGAGAGAGAGAGAAAGAGCGAGATCCATGTGATTTTGGTTAGGCTGGGGATAAAAACTTAATGGTCACGTGATGGGTGGATAGACAGTCACATGACATTGCTTACTCTGGGGTGAGTTGAAGAGAAGACATGTAGCATTGTTAGACTGAAGGTGGTGGTACAAACATGTGGCATTGGTCTACTACATGGCTTGTAGTAGAGAGACAGTCACGTGACATTGTTTTATTACTTAACCTAAGGAAGAGATGCATCACTTTGAAGAATGTCAAATGACTATACCAACTGTTTACTTATTGACCCTTTAGCATTTAAACTAGCCCTTTCTGGCCCAAATATTCTATCCCTTTTTATGTTCCAATTAGTCAGATCCAACCTCTCACACCTTTCTGACAATATCATTCTTAAAATAAACAATCGCATCATCAAAATCTCAAAGCTGTAAAATAATGCAGGATTAACTCAAAAGAATATGAATAAATATTTATAACATTTGACAGAATAATCTGAATGCTAAAGGGTTAATTAACTCATTAACTTTATTATGAAGAAAGATGAGGCAGCAGTTCCCAGAATTTTGTTGCTGTTTCAGGACTGGTGAGTTGTGTGTGGCTAATGTTCTGCCTTGACGTTTGTAAATTGACATCTTCTGGGAAAAACCTGAACAAGGAAGGAATTCCAAGCTGGTGATGTTCCACAGAGAAAAAGATTTGGCAAAATAGTCGTTAGTATGTTGGGTGTGGGATGGGACAATTTGCATGATGAGAGAACTGGGTGTGGCTTTTGGTGACATTAAATAGATTTGTTGTGGAGGAGGTGAGATTGGGTGCGTGTCAGACTCAATTGAAGCTAAGCAGAAAAATACAAGTGATGCAGCATAGAGATACATTTGATACTACAGAGAAAGTGAGAGGGGGCTGATTGAAACACACACACACATACTCACACAAATTTCCTGCTTCATGTACTATTCATAGCATAATAGGAAGCCTGTTATTTTCTCTGAAATGAAATGCAAATGAGTGCTGACATTGTTTATACGAAATCCAGTATCTATGTTATCCTAGGGGGTTTTAATCTATGTCAGCATGGTAGTTTAATCCAGAAAGCATTTTGTCAGCATAATTGAATGGAGAGCCAAAAAAAAAAAAAATCTTAAAGAGAGATACCCCCCCCACACACACACACACAAAAAAACCTAGTACAAAGTGGTTGTGTTGCAGTGAATGAAAAGGAAAATAATATCAAGATTCAAGATATGTTTTCTATAATTTGTCTTTTGTTAAGTTAGATAGATAGGTAGGGAAGAGTTAAAAAGAAATGTTAGAGAACAAAAAAAAAAAAAAAATTATTTTACGGAAACTGCAAAGTGAATAATGAAAGTGGGAAGGGCCAGGTGGGTTATTTTTTGTTTTGTTTTTTTTGTTACAGAGGAGAGGGTGTTGAGCTATGAGTTGTACTCAAGGAATTAGGGGTGTGAGTGAGTAGAAGAGTTTGGAGGTAGTAATTCAGATAGTACTCACATAATAGTGCGTAGGTGTGAACAGGTGTGATATTGACCTAATAGAATCATACAAGAGCAGGTGTGTACAAGTGGGTTTCTACATAGTAAAAAAAAAGTTTTTAAGATATAAACAAAGCATCATATTGTGTGTGTATGATAGGTGGTATTGTGTGCTGAAACGTTTGCTTACCAAACACATGGTTCTTGGTTCAATCCCACTACATGGCACCTTGGCCATCTGTCTTCTACAATAGTCTCAGGCTAACCAAAGCATTGTGAGTGGATTTGGTATAGAGAAACTGAAAGAAGCCTCTATGTATGTGTGTGTTATTGTCTCCTAACCTAAATGAGCATCACCATCATGTAAGATGTGTTCTTACCTTGCTTAGAAACGAGTGAGGATTGATGACAGGAAGAGCACCCGGCTGTAGAAAAATCTTCCTTTTCAAATTCTGTCCAACCCATGCAAGCATGGAAAAGTGGATATCAAAATGATGATGAGGCAGAGGAGGAGGGTGATGTGGAGGGGGTGGGTATAACAAAACATATGTAAACATCATTATCTGCTCTGAATCAGTGGCCTTTTGCCAATGTGACAAATCACTTGTTGCTGCAGTAAGCTAGCAGAACTTTTGGCACATTGCACAAAACGCTCAGTGGCACTTCTGCTTCTTAACATTCTGAGTTCAAATCCCACTGATGTCAACTTTGCCTTCCATCTTTACAGGGTTGATAAAGTAAAGTACCAATCAAGTACTGGGGTTGATTTAACCACCTTCTTTCTTTAAAATTGCTGGCCTTGTGCCAAAATGAGAAAGACAGTATTATTGTTGTTATTTCTTATTAATCTTATTAGTATTTAAAAGTGGTGGACTGGATAGAATCAGTTAAGCAGTGGACTATTTGCAGTCTAATGCTTAGTTATCCCTCTTTATATTCTGATTTTGAATCCTTCTTTGGCCAACTTCGGGTTCCATCCTTCCTGGGTTGGTAAAATAAAATAAAAATACAAAAGGGGTTGATATAATCAATAATCTCACATAAAAAGCATCAGGGCTGATTTAAAAAGCACCCAATACACTTTGTAAAGTGGTTGGTGTTAGGAAGGGCATCCAGCTGTTGAAACTATACCAAAATGGATGTTTGGAGTCTGGTGTGGCTCCTGGCCTTGCCAGCTCCTGTCAAACCATCCAACCCATGGAAAATGGACATTAAATGATGATGATGATCTTTTCCCCTCCAGAAATAGTGTTATTTCTGCAACAATATTAAAGTTGACTTCTTTTCAGCTTTCTAGGATCAACCAAATAAATGCTTGTCAAAAACAGCAAATATGTTGATCAATTACACTTCTCCATTAAACTTGTGGCCTTGTAGTACTAGTGTAGATAAATCATTGGCTGTTGGCCACAACTGGGAGAGGGCTCTTGTCCTTGATTGTTAAGGTAATTAAGAATTTGTGGAGTAACAAGATTAATTCTAGTGACTATCTCCCAATTATGTTTAGTTTATCTTTTACTTGTTTCGGTCATTAGATAGCAGCCATACTGGTGCACCACCTTGTGGAATTTTTTGTTGAATGAATTAACCTCATAAGACCTGTTGAAGGGTGGATAAGCTTCTTGTGCACCAATTGTAATCCAGGTGGGGAAAACTAATGGAAACCACCCCAATATCTCTGCCAAGAAAACACAGAACAAAGTAACGTAATGGCTTCATCTGATGGGAGAATTCATGCCCAATTGGGAAAACTTTTATTTTAGGGTCAGCAATGAGTTGCAAAAGTATGCGATACATAACAACAACAGTGATAACTATATGAGTTAGCTTCTTTTTGATGAGATCTGTAGAGCAGGTCTTGGTGACCAAATCCTTTGTTTTGGTTGAAATCCTTCCATTTCACATACATCACTATGTTTTTAGATGTGTTGAAAAAGACACGGCTGTCACAACTTCCCATGTCACCAATCCTACAAATTTTGACTTACATATCTGTGTGTGTGTGTGTGTGTGTGTGTGTTTTTTTTTTTAAGGAATTTATTTTCTTGTATTTACAGAATTATAACTGAAACGTCTGGAAAAAATACTCAAAGTTAAATTTCTGAATATATGTGATAAGGATTTAGACATTCTTCATTAGTTTCATTTCTTCCTCTTGACTTCACGATCCTTTCAACTTAGATTGGTTACTTTGTGCTTGAAGTAGGTCTTATCATTTTCCTGCACACCAACTTTCTTCCTGCTTGTCTCTAGTCACTGTTGGTTGTACGTAGTTAGTCTCATAAGCCTTGAAAGTTTCTGTGAAAGAAAGAGAGGCTAGTTATTTTTAAATGGTTTTTAAAATACTGTTTAGCTAGTCAACAAAAAACACATGTAATTGTGACATGTGCAGAAGTAATGAAATAATGATTTAATGAATGTATTTAAAGTAATTAAATAAATTTTCAATTCCTAACATTTCATTATAAATACTGTTAATGCTTGACATATGTTGACAGTGAAGCTAAGTTATAATAAAATAGACAGTAGGCTGTGAGGAAACTAGTAATGGTCTGTATCAGCAATTAACATGTGTAAACAGTTCCAAGTGGAATAACAATAAATTGGTTTGCTGTGAGGAAGGTGTGGAAGAAGTTTTATGTTTCAAGCGAACTCTTTGTTGAAGAAATATGTTCTTTGAGTAAATAGACAATAACACGAAGTTGTGATACTACCAATACGTCAGATCGAGCAGTTAGGGAGTGCATAGCTTCACATAGCAAGGAACTGGTATTATTAGAATTGAGGAAGTGAGGACAGTGACATAGACCAAGCTACTTGAACGAAGTCAAGCAAGGAGATAGAACCACTTGATGAATCTAGAGAATTTTGTTGTTCTCTAGGATGTGATATCGACTTATAGAAACATTTATTATACTTTATAATATACTAGCAGTATCGCCCGGCGTTGCTCGGGTTTGTAAGGGAAATAACTATATAAGCATTTTTAGAGAGTTTTAGCCAAAAAAATAGCAAAAAAATGCATTAAAAATGGAAAAAAAATTATGGTAAATTTTTTTTTTAATCGTTGACTCATCATAGACATTTTTAGAGAGTTACTTCCCTTAGCGAAAAATGCATTAAAATGGAAAAAATGATGGTAAATTATTTTTAAAATCGTAGACTCATCGTAGATGTGCGCTAATACCCAGAAGGGCTCGATATGAATCATGACTATAAGATACCCGCTTTTGGTTACACTGCACCGCAAAATGTGGGAGTAGTTAGGAATCTAAATCGTAGGAGACAGACACACAACTTCTCTTTTATATATAAAGATTTGCATAACGAAGTACCATGTACCTACAAATCATTAATCTACAGAATGTTGTTTATTCATTTTGTATTCAGATTTCTCTGTCAAATGCAATACTTGCTTATTCACATTGATTTGAATTAGTCATACATTACCTTGTTGCTTTAAAATTTCAACGACGTGATTGTTTAGTTTTAGAATAACATTGTAGGAGAAGTGTGACGGGCTGCTTGAAGATAAAACAGGTGGAAAATTTGGGCCAGATATGGCTGGTTTGAATACTGTTTTAAATATGGCTGGTTTGAATACTAGTTTAAATATGGTTGGTTTGAATATAGAGAGTTATTCATTTTGTGTGACATTTGATTTGTTGCTGTTGAGCCTCAGGTCAACACCGAGTTCAGCTACATTCTCAGGTATTCAAACACTGATCATCTGATTTTTGTTTAAGGTATCATATATTGTGGACCAAATTTTCTTGGATACATGTCTCTTCCTCTTTTTTAAGTCAGAAAGGGTGTGATTTAAGATAAATTTGGCTACTATTTCTAGCAGGTTGTGTTACCACATTGTCTTCCTCATTGGCCTTGGAGTTTGGTTGATTTTATTTTAATTGATAAACACTCAAACATTTGGAGAAGTGGTGCATATGTGTGACATTTATGCCTTAACCCTTTTGTTACCATTTTTCTTTTGAGATGCTCTGTGTTTCTTTCAGTTAATTTTAAATATAACGAAGAATTTAGTAAAACAACTTAGTTATCATTAAGCTAGTGTTAGGAACATAAATTGTGATTTAGGTTTGGTGGAAGATTTTAATTCAGAACTTTTGAAAACAAGACATTTGTACTACAAAGCCAGAGGCAGTTTCAGGCAGGCTGGTATCAAAAGAGTTGAATATATTAATGGCAGTCCCGAATTAGTTAAATTAGTTTTATTTACATAAACATTGAATCACAATAAACTGGCTGGCATCTCCACGTGGTGAATTTTCAATTTTCTCTTGGAACATTTGACTTCTCCAAGTAATGCCTTGTGTTTATATTCAGTCTAAGATCTGCTTAAGGCCATGACAGAGCACTACCACAACCCACACACACACACAGATAAGTAGATATATATTATGATGGTTGAAGGGATAGATAAAGTTCATGTCTGCTTTATTGCTTGAATGATATTTTCTTAATTACTTGATTCTTGAAAGTAATACTGAAACACAAATATATGTTCTTATATTCCAATTGAGAACTGGATGTGACCGAAATCAATTTGTAATAGCTATAAATCAAAATGATCCATAGTTATTAAGTGTGGTGTTATTTGAACCTGAGATGTTTATGTTTGCACTTTTAGTCAATCACATTGTCCCAGTACTTATCCCAGCCTGTCTCATAATTTTATCAAGTTTCTATTTACCAATTGGGTAAATCACCTTTTGATATGAAAGCTATGCTGTTTTACATCATCATGCTCAAACACAAAGCTTAGTTGCCCTTCCTGTCGATACTTGCCATGCACTTGCTGTTTAGTCCCAACTCAATCATGACTGAGCAAATCAGCAGACAAAGGTTATCCGGTCTTAGTCATCTCCTTTTATTCATACAGTGTATCAAAGACCATTGTAGAGTGTGATTTGTCTGTTCTTTCTAGCAGGCTAGCAGGTTGAGTGACTGTATAGAGGCTTTCTCGGTGACTGTCAGCATTCCTGTTAGTGTGGTTGTAACAGTCACTGGTGGAAGCAAGAATCAGGTCGTCTCATCAGCCAAGACAACATGTTTACTTAGTGGCTACAACATAATTGTGATACAGTGAGAGGTGCAAGTAATTTCTCAGCCTTTGCTTATAAGATGATACGGTTGCTCTTGACATGAAGCCAAAACTTACATTTTTTGTATCATATAACCAGATTGCATCACAACTTGTGCTCTGTCTATAGTCAAGCAGTGAACTATTTCTAACAGATAACGGTCATGTTTGTTTGATACCTGTTCAAATGTTATCGTCATACTCTTTTTTTCTTCTTCTGGGATTCTTTCAAGATCAGAATACCTGACAACATTTAGAATGTTTACCTACATCAAAATTACTCTAAAATAGCTTGGTTAATGCCTTTGTTTGGTTGAATTAACCCTTAAGCATCACTGCCAAATCTAATGCTTATTTATTCACATTGTTTTGAATTAACCATGCATTATCCCATAATTTCAAGATTTCAATGATGTGATCATTTATTTTTAGGACATTGTATGGTAGGTGTGAGAGGCTGGATAAAAAAAGGTGGAATATTTGGGCCTGATATGGCCTATTTAAATTGCTTAAGGGCATAAGCCTTGTCCAGTTATGTTTACCCTTTCTTGACATGGCTAATTGGTTAGAGCATCAGGCTGACAATCATGAGATAATGAGCTTGATTGCTGGACCAGGCTGTGTGTTGTGGTCTTGAGAAAAACACTTTATTTCGCGTTGCTCCAGTTCTCTCAGCTGTAGAAATGAACTGTGACGTCACTGATGCCAAGTTGTATTGGCCTTTGCCTTTCCCTTGGGTAACATTGGTAGCATGGAGAAGAGAGGCTGGTATGCATGGGTGGCTGCTGGTCTTCCATAAATAACCTTGTCCAGACTTGTGCCTTGGAGGGAAACTTCCTAGGTACAGCCCCATGGTCATTCATGACCAAAGAGGCTCTTTACCCCTTTTACATTTCTGGATTTAAAATATTGTGCTTCCCACAGCAAGCATGTTCATGACTAACATTAAAAAAAACCCTTTTGTTATAACATTTCAGTCAAAATATATTACCATATTTACAATTAATTTTCAAATTAATGAAGGATTTAGTAAATTAACTATCATTATTAAGCTGGTGTTTGGAGCATAACATGAAAGTTTGATGGAAGATTTGAGCTTAGATCACTTTAAGCAGGAAGTTGGTAAGTTGGTATCAGATAACTTGGTGCAGTCTTGGATGGTTTGGTATCAAAAGAGTTAATAATATACACTACACTGGCTCCTTTCCTTGCTATTTCACTGACAATGCTTTGAACTCATGGTTGATAAACTCTGTGAGAGAGATTTTCTGGTTAGGAAATTCTAAATTCAAAATGCTACTTCTAATAATAAAACAAAGCTAGAGTGATGAGTACGCAATGTTGGGCATTTTAAAGTTGAAATTTAAAAACACTCTATTGTCTTAACATTGACTAGTCTCTTTGTACAAACCATACACAGTTGCTATTATATGTGTATCTTTGTTTCAGTCATTGGACTGCGGCCATGCTAGAACAATGCCCTGTAGGGGTTAGATGAATAAATCAACCTCTACTTTGTTTTTTTTTTTGTAAAACCTGGTATTTATTTTATCAGTGTCTTTTGCAGAACTACTAAGTTACTGGAATGTAAACAAACCAACACTGGTTGTCAAGTGTGGCAGGGGACGAACACAGACACATTCACACACGCATGCATGCACATACGTACAACAGGTTTCTTTCAGTTTCTCTCTACCAAATCCACTCACAAAGCTTTGGTCAGGTGGGGCCTTATTGTAGAAGACATTTGTTCAAGGTGTCATGATTGGGAAGCAAACTTCTTAACCACACAGCCACAACTGCACCCATACAGCTGGCATGTTTTTGTTTTTAGTGCTTCTGTCTCCAATAATTTGAAGAGGATGGTGCAGTGTCCTCCGAATTTAGCAGGACATGAAAATCCAGAGGGGTGATATTCTGGGCAGGAAAGAGCAAGGGTTATTTATCTCACTCTGTTTTCTCTATATTTCATCAGCCATATTCAGAGGTCCTAAAATAAAAAAAAAAGCTATAGGTACTGCACCATCTTCTTTACATTAATTTGTAAGGTAGGTGGGGCACTAAATTTTATAATATTAAACATGTTCTTGATTATGTTAAAAAATGAGCTTATTAATTTTGAAGGGCAGATACAGACTGTATGGGTGGTTGTGGTGGTGGTGGTGGTGGTAGCTCTATTGTAACTCTGTATTGTTGCAACATTTAATTGAATGTAGTTGACACAGGATGTTTTCAATAGTAAAGCTGTAAAGGAAAAGAGATTGATTTTTTTTTTCAATCAAAATAATGTATTTTGCTACTGGACCTTTGATATATATATATATATACACACACACACACTTTTATTCTTTTATTTGTTTCAGTCATTTTGACTGCAACCAGGACTTATTCTTTGTAAGCCTAGTACTTATTCTATCAGCCTCTTTTGCCAAACTGCTCAGTTACGAGGCCGCAAACACACTAACATCGGTTGTCAAGCAATGGTGGGGATACACACACACACACATATGACAGGCTTCTTTCAGTTTTCATCTACCATATGTGTGTGTGTGTGTCCACCATTGCTTGACAACCAATGTTGGTGTATTTATGTCCTCATAACTTAGCAGTTTGGCAAAAGAGACCAATAGAATAAGTACTAGGCTTACAAGGAATAAGTCCTGGGGTTGATTTGCTCGACTAAAGATGGTGCTCCAGCATGGCCGCAATCAAATGACTGAAACAAGTAAAAGAATAAAAGAATATACATTTTATATATATATATATATATCATAGCTACTGGTCCTCTGCCTGCACTTCCCTCATAGCGTCTCCCATTCTATGAATAACCATCACACGCCCTCACTTTCACTACTCTGCAATTATTGTCTCTTTTGTTGCACCCTATCATCACTGTCCCCCTCTTCATCACTCTTTCTAGCACTATCTTGTTTCTTCCTCCTCACACCAATCACTTTGTCAGCCACCTCCTCTACCACCACCACTGTACTCTCACTTCTGTCTGCCTCCTACCTTAGTTCTTCCTCTGCAGTTACCCTCTGTCTTACCCTCTCTGTTGGTCACAATGCCCTGAACGTAGACATCATACTGTGTTGAAAGCCCCTTTTGTCTTACTGGGTGTAAGGGCAGCTTAACTACTACTTGTGCACACATAGTACGCTCTGTAAAGGGATAGGTAATCGAGTGGATACAATATGGGGTTAAGGGGTCCTTTCTGTCCCTTTTGTCTTGTTGAGAACATGACACCTTTGATGAAATGCACTCAGTTCCTTGTGTAGCAGTTCATGCTGGGAATGGCAACCAGCTGCAGAAACCATACCGAAATAAAATTCATGCGCAAGACGCTGTCAGGCAGCTTGACTTGGAGGGTAGTGATTCCATATAAGAAATGAAACCTCTTTGGCCTATCCTACTCAGGCTAGGAGGGAAAGTGGATGTAAAATGGGGATGACATATGTACCCCGCTGCTGCTGCTTCTCTCTCTCTCCCTCACACACAGTACATGATTTGGCTGGTCTTTTTTTTTATAGCAGAAGGCTCTGCAGCTGGTGGTCGTTCTGATCAATGTAAGAAGAGGAACTTGTTTTTTTTTATTCCTCTTAGTTCAGTCAGACAAATTGGAGTAAACTTCAACAAACAAATTTTGGTATTCAGCAGGGCATCCGTGTTTAACAACAAAGCAAATTAGTCTAACCCCTTGTACTGATGATGGTGATATATTGTTTATTGTTCGACAGTTTCTTGTCTGCATTTAAATAAGTGTCTTCTACTATAACCTAGGGCCAACGAAAGCCTCGTGAGTTGATTTGGTAGATGAAAACTGAAAGAAGCCCATCATATTTGTGTGTGTATGCATCTGTGTTTGTGTGTACCCTTGTCTTGATACTATGGCATTCAGATCACCCTATCAAAAGTAATGCTTATTTATTCATATAGTTTTAAATTAATCATGCATTGTCTTGTAGCTTCAAGATTTCAGTGATGTCATTGTTTATTTTTAGAATGACATTGTAGGCTAGGTTTAATAGGCTGGATCCAGTCAGTTTGAACGTAAAACAAGTGGAATATTTGGGCTAGATTTGGTGAATTTGAATACTAAAAGGTAAAAAGAAATGTGTTTGGCCATGGGAAAGAAATAATACCTTGTTTACCTTGCTTGCAAACAAGTGGGGTTCCTTGCAAGCATGGAAAAGTAGATATTGAATAATAATAATAATTATTATTATTATCTTTAGTTGGCACAGTTCTTAGTTGTGTAGCCATTCTGGAGTTTGTTTTAAGCAGTTGTGGATCTGAAATGATTCCAGTAAAATACAAAACACCATTGTTAACTTAGGCACTTCCCTGGGGATTTGACAGAAGGACTGACAACCAACAGAGATCTCTTGGGACAGTGCTGGCTTCATTAACTCCATCCAATGCAGTATAGGGGAAAACAGGTCTAGTAGTGGAAGTGGTGGTGTGTAGTGATAAGGAAGATATTGTTAGCCTCATGATAGCCTAGTGTGAGTTGACCTATAATGAGATGTTCCAGCTGTGAACCACCAGTTTTTTTTCTTTCTTCCGGTATATATATATATATATATATATATATATATGGAAAAACAAGTCAAGGTAGAAAATGCTATATATATATATATATATGCACTTTTACATATTTCAGCCCCAAGGCTGTGACACCATACATACACACACACACACATGATCTCCAAAACTACATTATCTAATATGTCCATTTATTTTTCCTAAGACAGTAGGTTGTGATATGGGGATTTAGCTGTTACTTCTAGCAAGTTGAGTGACTGTAGAGGGTCATTGGTTGGCCTCATGATAGTGGCGGCAGCAGCAATCACAGCTGCAGCTGCTGACTTTAAAGCTTCACCATATAAATTGCTCTTCAGAAAAGATTTGGAAGATTAGTCTAATCTTGTAGACTAAGCTAATCTCTTTATTTATATTATATATATATATATATATATATATATATATATATATATATATATATATATATATATATATATATATACACACATTTATACATCTTATCTTGAAATTGACACTGGAACTTGATTGCTAAATATTCTCAGGTCTGAGTTGCATGGTTGGCCCATTTGAGTTCAAGTCATTCCTCCTTCCTTATCTAAATAATTATCAAGGGCCCAAATGGAATATCTAAATGTTTTGCAATTTTTTTTTCTCTCTTTCTTAGAATATATATCATTTTAGCATTTGTTACAACCAAGCTCTGTTTATAAAACATTACAGTTTCTCTCTCTCTCTCTCTCTCTCTCTCTCTCTCTCTCTCTCCACCCTCTCCCTCTCCTTTTTATGTAATTTTCCACAGTATCAAGTTGAATGGTTCTACAAATTTGGATATTTGTGTAATGTTGCAGCTAGTTGCTGACAGCTGAATGTGCCTCCCACTGTGTCTTTGCCTGTTTTCCCCTCCCCTACTTGTTTACCACTACTACCATCACCACTCCTTCTTTTTCTAAGTTTCTTCCTCTGGCTGTGTATCCCCCCCCACACACACACACTCAGCCCCTCAGTGCATCTGTCTTTCTTGCTCTCTTTTATTTTTCTTCTTTCTTATCTCTCAAATTTCACACTTGAAAACTTTACCTAATTTTTCTTTCGCATAACTGCAACCCCACTGCTATCCCCTATCTGCTCACGTTTTTCCCTCTAACCACCAGACTTGGCAAATCAGTCGGAACATTGACTATGCAAACCCCACCACCAAGATTGAGAAGTCTGCCTCTTCCCCACTTCTCCTTAAATAATTCTTAAGAACATAAATATATTTCAGAAATTAAGAATTATTACTTCTCAGAGAAAGCAAATAGGAAATATTAAACACAGTTTTTATGTAACTAAATGAGCTGAAATAATCGCTTAGAAATTTCTTGGAAAAGTATTTGAAGAATTCAGTATAGGTTTTGGTTAATCGGTTGTCTCAATGATAGATTAACAGAATCTTTAGAACATCAGAGAGAAAAATATGCTTAAGAGACCTGTACATCATCATCATTATTTAACATCCACTTTTCCATGTTTGCATGGATCAGATGGAATTCACTGAGGCAGATTTTGTATGGAAGCTCTTCCTGTCATCAACCCTCACCTGTGTCCAAGGAAGGTAATACTATTTTCCTGTGGCCAGATATGTTTTTCACAGATGATTGGAAATGAACAACATTACTTGTATGATGGTGATGCTGGTTTACAACCACCATGTGATGTCAAGACAAGGACTCACAGAAAATCACACACACCACTTATACACTCATACATACAACAGGCTTCTTTCAGTTTCCATCTTCCAAATTCACTCACACACTATTGATTGCCCTGGGGCTATAGTAGAAAACATTTGCTCAAGGTGCCATGCAGTGGGATTGAACCTGTCATGTGTTAGCCTTGCCTTTCATCCTATACTCAATAAAATGGAATTCACTGAGGCAGATTTTGTATGGAAGCTCTTCCTGTCATCAACCCTCACCTGTGTCCAAGGAAGGTAATACTATTTTCCTGTGGCCAGATATGTTTTTCACAGATGATTGGAAATGAACAACATTACTTGTATGATGGTGATGCTGGTTTACAACCACCATGTGATGTCAAGACAAGGACTCACAGAACACTCATACACTTATACACTCATACATACAACAGGCTTCTTTCAGTTTCCATCTTCCAAATTCACTCACACACTATTGATTGCCCTGGGGCTATAGTAGAAAACATTTGCTCAAGGTGCCATGCAGTGGGATTGAACCTGTCATGTGTTAGCCTTGCCTTTCATCCTATACTCAATAAAATTAAGCAGCGGTTGACAATTGGATTTACTTGACTGCCCTAGTTGTTTATTGGGTTGTCTTCATGCAAGATACTAAGGCAGTGTGCTGGCAGAAATGTTAGCATGCCGGGCGAAATGCTTAGCGGTATTTCATTTGCCATTACATTCTGAGTTCAAATTTCGCCGAGGCCAACTTTACCTTTCACCCTTTCGGGGTTGATAAATTAAGTACCAGCTACACACTGAGGTCGATGTAATTGACTTAATCCCTTTGTCTGTCCTTGTTTGTATCCTCTATGTTTTGCCCCTTGTGGGCAATAAAGAAATAAGATACTATGGCTGAGTATCTTTAATGAATTGTTAGTGTAGCTTACACATTAAGGGCAGAAAGAGCACAATCCTCAGTAATGTTCCTGTGCAGAGCAGTGATGTTGTGTATTATTAGCTTTGACTGACATAGCAATGGAAAAATGCCACACAAATCTTATGGTTAGCGTGAAATGTAGTGCATCCATCATTGTGCTCAATGCAAGTCAACAGATAAAGAAAGATGTTATCATCTAGAACTTCATCAGACTTGTAATACTTCCAGCAATGTATATAAAGTAAAAAAGATTTAAAACATTTTGAGCTTATTCTAAGTTTTTTTTTCTTTCTTTCTATCATATAGCTACTTTGATAAGTACATCAAGAGAAATATTACAAATACTGTAAGATTATTTACATGGAAAACATAGCAATGTTCAATCTAACATTAATCCTGTTCAGAAGAGAATATATTTGATCTTCATTCCATTCTTGGAGTGGTAGACAATTTTATACTTATATGCATACATTCATGTGTGTGTGTGTGTTTGTTTATATGTCTGAAATGTAAGCAAACAAGACAGACTCTTGTAGGAGCTTCAATCTGCTAGAGATAATAGTTAAGTTCTCAGAAATCACACTCTGCCTTCTTTAAAAAGAGAGAGGTGTAAAAACATGCTTGACAATATAGATTTGGATATACAAAAAGACAGGATGGTCATGGTTGACTTGAATCTAAAAATTTGACCAAAAAAAAAAAAAAAAGAAATCTCTTACTGAGGGCCAAACACAGAATATCTTTGGTGCGGATTGAACTCAGAAATATGTGGTCAGTAATATGGCTCATCAATTTCAAGGTCATTTTACTATTTTATTGTCTTTAAAAAATTGATTTTACTTTTACTTGTTTTGGTCATTGATCTGCATCCATGCTGGGGCACCACCTTGTTGGGTCTTAGTCAACTACATTGACCCCAGTACTTTTATTAAGTCTGGTACTTATCCTATCTGTCATTTTTGCTGAACTGCTAAGTTGCAGGGGCATAAACAAATCAACACTGGTTGTCAGGCAGTGGCAAGGGAGGGATCAAAACCAGCAGAAACTCATTATATATATATATATATATATATATATATATATATATATAGTCCACTCTGCTGGGTTGTTGGTGTTGAGAAGGCCATCCAATTGTAAAAACCGTGTCAAACATCAAACATACATAGAAGTCTGGTGCAGGCTCATGCCTGCATGGAAGGTGGGCATTAAACAATGGTAATGATGATATATATATATATATATATATATATATATATATATATATACTAAGCAATAAAGGGTTTAGCAACGAATTGCCTTACCACATACCGAATTTAGAAATAGCAGTCAAAGAGTTATAGCTATTTCTTCTACTAAAAAGGGAGATCTCAGTAAAAACAGCAATTGGAAGGCAGACACAAACAGGTAAGAGAGAATGAATTGACGGCAATCTATCATACAATTTTAAGTTATCTACGGACGTACGTTTCGAAATCAAGTCTTTAGGAAAGCATAAGAATTAAATATTAAATAATTCTATCTTACCAAAAACTTCTTTTCTCTTCAGCGTAGAATACTATAATTATAAATGATTATATATTGAATTTTGAGATACTAGAAGGCACCAACTCAACTCAGTATCAGAGCGAGCTAGAATCCGCAACTAGTATCACCAAATTCAATGCGTGAATGAAAAGATTGTGTCACCAGCCCCTTCCCACCCGCGTGTAGCCAAAACAAGATGCTGTGGTCATCTACTGAGATAAAATATGGTTATCCGTAATAATGAAGGGTGAAATTAATTAATTTGGAATAATTATCAATTACACCAAGTAGTCTTCGGCATGTAAAAGCCTCATTCGAGGAAAATTTAAGTAATACTAAGCAATAAAGGGTTTAGCAACGAATTGCCTTACCACATACCGAATTTATATATATATATATATATATACATACATACATACATATATACATACATATATATATTCAACAAGCTTCTACACAGTTTTCATTTACCAAATTCACTCACAAGGCATTGGTCAATTCAAGGCTGTAATAGTAACCACTTGCCCAAGGTATGCTTAGTGGGACTGAACTCAAAACCATGTGGTTACAAAGCAAGTTTCTTACCCACACAGTCATGCCTCACATTAAGTTTTGTCTCTTTACCACTCAGTCTCTATCTCCTCAACACTGTTCCATGAGCCTGTTGGGGAGCCTCTGCATTCATTTGGCCTGTTAGAAATACAAACCATACCTCCCTCAAATCAAGCCATACAATCTTTGAAAAGAAGGGACATATTGTAAATAGTATATTGTATTCACTGTGCCTTTGAAAAATATAGGATGGCTTTATCTGGAATACCTTAATGGGTCTGCTCAATTTGGTCCTGCAAGAAGCTGGACAGTGATTTTTTTTTCACAAGCCAGTGATAGAATCTCTATGTAATTTTGTTTTTATTTATTTATTTTTTTGTCAGACAGGCCTAAATCAGACATGACTTTTTATAGGGTCTCTATGATTGGTTAGAGGAAGGTATCCCCAAACCAAAAATCTGGCCTGAATGCTTGTTGCAAAGTGGACTTCACTGAAGACACCAATGTGTTTTAAACCAGATGATGTATTATGTAGATTTGTTAGAAATGACAACCAAATCTTCTTGAAGTCACATCTTACCATCTCAAGGAAAAGAGGGATACTTTAAATAATGTAACCTTTGAAAACTAGCTGGTTTGGGCATGGATGGAATAGTTTTGATCATAGGTCTGCTGCATCTGACCTATCTGGAGATAAACAACGGATACTATGTTATATGGTGCGTTTAAGTTAACTTGTGATAAATGTATGATGAGGAAATTAAGGAAAATAAATAAAAAAACAATATTATTTACTGCCCAATATTATTTTTACTTCTCTGGCAAGTAAGGGAAGACAACTCTGAATGTGTTTTAACTTCATTCTGACCTTTACTAGCAACACGTGCCTTTGCTTGTGTTTACTGAAAATTATACATTTGTTGATGTTGAAAAATAGAATTGTTTAGAAATGAGATATCGTAACGTTATTTTGTACTCGTTTCAACTGTTGAGTGTTTGGTTATGTAATCCTCTGTTTTCTTTCATCTCAGTCTTCTCTATAAAGTGAGAAAATGCATTTTTTTTGTTTTGGTTTCGTTTCTTCACGGCTTATTTCAGCTTGTATCTCGAAACTTATCTCCATTTCTTTTCATCAGGGATATTTTTGTTTGTTTTTTTTTTCTCTCTCTTATTCATGCAGTGTAGATATGGTCACATGGCTAAGAAGATCACTTCACAATATGGTTCTCAGTTCGATTCCCACTGTGCTTTATCTTGAGCAGTTTTCTTCTCTCATTGCCTTGGGTCAACCTAAGTCTTGTGAATGTAATTAGATAAGTGGAAATGGTATAGAAGCCTTGATAGGTGGATGATATATATTCTTGTGTGGTGGTGTAAATCCATTGGTTGGTTTAACACCCCCATCACCACTTGGTTGTTGGGTGTCTTTGGTGAAGTCCATCTGTTGCAAGTGAGGGCACATGGTTTAGTGGTTAGGTCGTTGGACTCGCAGTCATTAGCTTGTAGAGTGTAATTCTCAGGTTACGTGACATGCTGTGTCCTTAAAAGCAAAGTACTTCATCTCACACTTCTCCAATACATTCAAGTGAAAATTAGTAACAGTGGGCACCTGAGGTGCAGATGACAGGGTTGACCTTGCAGCAGACTAGCATCTTGTTCAGAGATGAATATAGAACTCTCAGTCTAAACCCCTTGAAAATTCAGTTAAATTCTGGCTTCGTTGGCCTATAATCTCAAGGCTGTGTTTGTGTGTGTGTTGCAAATTTCAAGCTAAGTCTCTCATCAGAGGAAAACCCCTGAGTCATGGTTTCTTCTCTTCCCAGGCTTGGAAATTTTACAAAGGGCCATGGATGCTGCTTTTTTTGCTCTTCTGACTAAGCCCTTCAAAAATAATCTTACATATCAGTCAGTCTGTGATTTACTAAGTTTGGTGGTGGTGGGGGGATTGATAGAAAAGGACCTGGTGTCTCAAGGAAATAATTTTTTTCTTCTTGAAACAGCACTGTTCAAAAATTTCAGTATATTTTGTTTAAAATCTGTGTGTGTGTGTCTCTCTCTCTCTCTCTCTCTCTCTCTCTCTCTCTCTCTCTCTCTCTCTCTCTCCCCTCATCTCTTCTGGTGTCAGGGATGAAGCTACTCTTCCATCTTGTGAAAGATTTATCTTTATTAAACTGAAACTGGTTAATCAGTATTTGTTGTTGTTGTTGTTATTTACCCCCCCCCCCTCCCTCAGTACTGAACCAAGCAAGCTTCTGTGTTGACCATCCTGTCCTTTTAGGGTCTCCAAGTACATTAATCTGTCTTTGCTCCCCACCTTTTTTTTTTTTTTTAAAGATTGTAGGATGTGACTTGAGTGGGATTTGACTAATATTTTTATCAGATGGAGTAACTGCCAGGTGGCTCCCTTAAATGTCTATTGAGGTCAGTGTTTTCTATGTCATGTGTTGTCTCTGTGACAAGATTTCCTATTTTCTGATTAATCATCTCCATCCTCACCATATTCCCACTATGTGACTAATATGTTGTGAGAACATGGTCTTAGAACCAACACAGATGTCTGTGTGTGTGTTCTCAAGGACCATATTGTTGCAATCTGTCACTCTAAATAGTGTCCTTATTTGAGGTGCTGTTTGATCGGAAAACATGGCGTACTCTATCAAGTGCCTACTGAAGTCATCAGCCTTCATGTTGCCATTAAAAACCATCAGAGAAATTGCTATATCATTGCTCAACCTGCTAAAAAGAACAACCAAATGCCCTCAGTCAAGTCAATAAAGGGGCACCCCTTCATGGTTCTTGACCTGTGAGAAATAGCAGCTAAATTCCCTTAAATCAACAAGAGCCTCTACATGGTTTTTGACTTGTTAGAAATAGCAGCTAAATTCCTTTAATCAAGCCAGTAAAGGAGCTTTCACGTAATTATTACCTGTGAGAAATAGCAGCTAAATTCCCTTAATCAAACAAACGACAGAGCCTCTACATGGTTCTTGATCTGTGAAAAATAGCAGCTAAATACCTTTAAACCAACAAAAGGGCTTCTACATGGTTTTTGATTTGTTAGAAATAGCAGCTAAATTCCCTTATTCAAACCAACAAAGTAGACTTTATATGATTCTTAATCTGTTAGAAAGAGCAACTAAATTCCCCTCAAAATTACATCCCTACCATCTTGATTTCCTAGATATTCTTAAAAAGACAGAATGGTCATGGCTGGAAAGCCCTTGACCATAAGTCAGATATTTGATCAAAGGCATTCACACCTATTTTTTGATACCATGTGTGTCTATGAAGACATATGTATAGTGTGTCTTGCATTTATTATATCATTACCTTGCTGTGATATGGAACTCAGATATAGGCTTTTGATAGGCTTAGACAAATAAGGGGTTTCTTCATTGAAGGCATCATAAAATGTAAAACGCAGGTATTGAGATTACAGCCATATGACCAGTCAGGTAGAACTGCTAAATATCAACTTTTACTAAGTATAAAATCCCTGATATATATGAGGGGTAACTGGAAAGTTCTTGCTTCAGGTAAAAGAAAATGCAGGAGGACCAGTTAATTATGATTTTATTCAACCTATTCCCCTCTCAGGTTCACACACTTATTGTAGCAGTCCTTCAGTTTTTCTAAGCACAGTAAAAGAACTCGGACTGTTGGGCCTCCAGCTAGGCCTTTTGTGATGCCCTTAAAACCAGGAACTTTTCTGCACACTATGTGTGTGTGTGTATGAGGATAAGGATAAACAGGTTTATATAATAGTTCCTATGCATACTTCACTATTGTGGTTGTTTGGAACCCTAGAGTAGCAGACTGGATTAAGATAATCTGGTGCTCTAGACATAACAGTAGCAGTTGTACATCTATTTGTACACAATTTTCACAACCACTGTGTGTGTGTGTGTGTGTGTGTGTGTGTGTGTGTAAATAAATAATTTTGGTGGAATAGTATATCTTGAAGCTCACGTACACATGCAGCTATAAACAATATTCTGCCATTTCACTGTGATATATATGGTAAATCATTCTCTTGATGTAGCATTTTAATTGATCACAAACATATTCACACAGGAGAGTAATCATATCATTGTATATTTAGAAAGCATATCATTGTGATTTGGATAGAAAAAACTGAAAGTAGCCTTCAATAGAAAAAGTCCAAGGCTACCTTCAAATTTTTCTATTCAAAATGTTTTTTCAACCTAATTTTGATATTTATAAACATTCTATTATTTATAGCTTTATGTGCGTACTTCACTGTTATACTATTCCAAAAAAGAGTTACTGCATATTCTCTCAAAAGTTTATAAAAGTCTTATGATGTCAGCAATATATATTATTATGTGTATATATGATGTACTGTAAAAAATTATAATTTTAATGATTGCTTATACTAATAATGCATCTGCTAGATCGAGCATTTGTGAAAATTCAATTAGTAAAATAAGATACTAGCAGAATAAATGTGTGTGTGTGTGTGTATATATATATATATATATATATATATATATATATGCACACACACACACACACACTTTTATGTGTATATATAATCTTTTGTATGTATATACATTTATAAAAATGCATTATATAAATGATTAGTGTTGATCTAGTAACTGATCTTATTCTTTCTACTGTTTTACAGACTTTTCGACCCAAGAAGCGGTTTGAACCTGGCACCATGAAGTATGAACTTCACAAACAGGCCAATGCCTCGCTGAATGCTGGCATTGATCTGAAAGAAGTTGTCCGTTTACCACCAAATGAAGATATAAATGACTGGATTGCCGTACATGGTATGACTTACTTTTCAATATTTTATTCAATGAATGCTTATGTCTTTGTTTTTACATTTGCTTTCAAGTTCCTCTTCTTAGTTGTCCTCATCGTCATCCTATCACCATCTATTTTGACGTGCCCACCCCCCACACACAACAAGCTGTTATATGAAGAATGTGTTTTGCTGAGAGAGATTTTCGCTAGTGACATTTTGAGTGACTAGGGGGTTCTCACTGGATATTACTTGTGTTTTGGTGTTTTTTCAAGGGGGCAGGAATGTATAGTATTTGAGGAAGGTTTTTTGGTGTTAATAGAGGCAAGATTGGCACAGCTCCTTTGGTAGGTGTCCTTCAAGTTTCCCTTTTGATCCTGGAATCAATGAAGGTTTGGTATTTGCTGCCTAGGTTGTGTGTGCAGATGATCAGATGATGCATAGTTGGGGAAGGTTGGGGCAAAATGAAGGGTCATATCATTTGTACAAAAATGAGCAGTGTTGTTGGATTGAAAATAGGTTCTTGATGTACAGAATGAAGAGGGTTGGGAACTAAACTGGTCCCTGGGGCATACCGGAGTTGCTTGGGAGCAGGAAAGAAAGAGCTCTTTCGACACCTATTGCTATGATGCAGTCTTATAGGAAGCCATTAGCAGTTGCTAATAGTCTACAAGGCCCAGGTCAAGCCCAGAATAGTGCATTGCTCCCTTATCTGGGATAATACTGCTACTGCTACACACACAAATATCCTACACCACAATCAGAGAAGGGACATTCAACTGATTGGCATTAACCCTTTGGCATTCCTATTAAGCATTATCTCATAATTTCAAGATTTTGATGATATGATTGCCTATTTTTAGAATGACATAGTAG
Source organism: Octopus sinensis (assembly GCF_006345805.1). NCBI lineage: Eukaryota > Metazoa > Mollusca > Cephalopoda > Octopoda > Octopodidae > Octopus > Octopus sinensis. The sequence goes on from NC_043012.1 coordinate 2,351,026, forward strand.
GGCAGGTGTGAGAGGCCAGACCTGGCCAGTTTAAATGCTAATGGGTTAAATTACTAACAGAGCTGCTCCTGCATCTGGTCTGGTGGTGTGCTGTTTCTTCTCTCTGTCTTTTCTGTCACTGCTATAATGACCTCTGTTCCTCAGAGCTGGCTGGTCATATAACCACTTTACTGAGGTCCCCAACTCCACCTGTCTTTCCATCTCTTATCACCCTCGCTGTGTCCAGTACCCACCATCCCACCTCTTGCACTAACCTCTATGTCTAGTTGCTTCTCCTTAGAACATTGGCTTTTTCGTATCTTCTTCCGGTTCACGTCTTTCCTTTACATGTTGACCTGGGATATTTTAAATGGGACAGTCACGTCAGTAGTCTCACTGGTTTCCAAAAGACCTACAGAGGTCATGGACACTGTCCCTTCCTACACATTCAACAAGCACAAAATAAACAAGTAAATAATAGGAGTGACTGTGTGGTAAGTAGCTATAGGTGTAGGAGTGGCTGAGTGGTAAGTAGCTTGCTTACAAACCACATGGTTCCGGGTTCAGTCCCACTGCGTGGCACTTTGGGCAAGTGTCTTCTACTATAGCCTTGAGCCGACCAAAGCCTTGTGAGTGGATTTGGTAGACGGAAACTAAAAGAAGCCCGTCATATATATGTATGTGTGTATGTTGTGTATATGTTTGTGTGTCTATGTTTGTCTCCCCAACATCGCTTGACAACTGATGCTGGTGTGTTTACATCCCTGTAACTTAGCTGTTTGGCAGAAGAGACTGATAGAATAAGTACTAGGCTTACAAAGAATAAGCCCTGGGGTCGATTTGCTTGACTAAAGGCAGTGCTCCAGCATGGCCACAGTCAAATGACTGAAACAAGTAAAAGAGTAAATATAAAAATAGCCGATGGTAAAATGTTGTGTCTCTGCCAACTCCTTCAATGTTCCACTGTTTCTTGCAATATTTTAAATGGTAGCAACTACAGAGAATGTTTCTAAGTGTAAATTGTATCGCCACTGTGCTAACGTCTTTGAATTTTTAAGCTACTGGCGATAACTATAATAATTACAGTCGAAACACAGCTATAATAGTTTCAATGTACATATAATGATTCCATTTATAAATCACAAGCTAATGTAAATGGATGCAGCGTTAAATCCAAGTAATTTTGGTCTAATTTGAAGTGATTTTCTTAGACTGTTTAGGTGCTGCTGACCATTTAAGATTTTAAATAAAGAATTTATGTTTCAATGTGAGAGAGAGAAAGAAAGAGGTGAGTGATGTTGAAAGTGCTGTGATTATAGAGAATGCTATTAACCCTTTTGTTACTGTATTTATTTTGAGATGCTCTGTGTTTCTTTAAATTACTTTAAATCATCATCATCATCGTTTAACGTCCGTTCTCCATGCTAGCATGGGTTGGACGGTTCGACCGGGGATCTGGGAAGCCAGAAGGCTGCACCAGGCTCCGGTCTTATCTGGCAATGTTTCTACAGCTGGATGCCCTTCCTAACGCCAACCATTCCGTGAGTGTAGTGGGTGCTTTTTACGTGCCACCTGCACTGGAGCCAGGCGAGGCTGGCATCGGCCACGGTCGGATTGGTGCATTTTACGTGCCACCTGCATGGAAGCCAGTCGAGGCGGCAGAATTTAGTAAGATTACTTAGTTATCATTAAGCTAGTGTTAGGAGCATAAATTGCAACTAAGGTTTGCTGGTATATTTTAATGAAAAACTAATGAAAACAAGACATTTATACTACAGAGCCAGAGCCGGTTTTGGCCGGGTTGGTAATGAAAGGGTTAAGCATTTATGTAGTTGTTGGTGTTTATTATTATCATTATTATTATTATTATTATTATTATTATTATTATTAAGGCGGTGAGCTGGCAGGATCGTTACTGCTTTGGGAAAGATGCTCAGCAGCCTTTCTTACGACTTTTACGTTCTGTGTTTAAATGCCGCCAAGGATGACTTTACTTTTCATCCTTTCGCGGTCGATAAAATAAGTACCAGTTATGCACTGGGGTCAATATAATCAGTTTATGCTCTCCCTTGAAATTGATGGCATCGTGCCAAAATTTGAATCCATTATTAAGACAGCAAGCTGTCAGAATCATTAGGGATGCCAGGTGAAATACTTCGCAGTATTTCATTCATCCTTACGTTCTGAGTTCAAATTCTGCTGAGGTCAACTTTGCCTTTCATCCTTTCAGGATCGATTAAATAAGTACCAGTTATGCACTGGGGTTGAAGTAATCGAGTTAATCCCTTCCCCCAAAATTTGAGGCCTTGTGCTACCGGTAGAAAGAATTATTATTATTAGTAGTAGTAGTAGTAGTAGTAGTAGTAGTAGTAGTAGTAGTAGTACCAGTGAAACACAGGTTGATGTAATCGACTTGTCCCCTCCCCCAAAATTGCTGCCCTTGTGGCAAAATTTGTAACCATCATCATCATCATCGGCAACAACAACAACATCCCTTTGGTCACCATATTTCTGTTGATACTGCCTTTGTTACAGCCATTTGGTCTGTGGTCTTGAATGGTTTAGTTGAACACATTGACCCCCTACACTTTTAAATACTTTTAAATCTGGTACTTACTCTATCAGGGTCTTTTGCCAAACAGCTAAGTTGCATGGCTGTAAACAAACTAACCCTGGTTGTCAAGCAACAGAGGCAGACAAACGCAAAGACGCACACATCACATTTATATGTATGTTTGTGCGTATGTATGTATATGACAGTCTTCCACACAGTTTCCGTTTACCAATTTCACTCATGAGGTTATAATAGAAGTTACTTGGTCCAAGGTGCTCTGCAGTGAGACTGAACTTGAAACCATGTGGTTTGCAAAGCAAGCTTCTTAAACACATAGCTATAAGACTCATAACTTTCTTTAATGCAAACAAAACCTATGACTTTTTTTGTTCTTAAACTCATTAAACGTAAACTGCAAATTCATTGTCAGTTGACCTCTTTTATTCTGTAATACTTACCACATAATTGGTTTCTAACTTCAAGACAAAAAAATGTTATGAAATCTGATATAAATGTTTTAAGGTGATTTTTAATTGTAAATTTCTATATTTCTTAAGCGGAATCTTATTATACAGGTCCTCCAGTATGACATTCGTTTTTAAGTATTTGAAAGTATCTCATTTAAAATAACTCAAAAAATACAGAAATTTAAAGGTCAATAAATCTATAAAGCCATTGCGGCGAGCTGGCAGAAACGTTAGCACGCCGGGCGAAATTCGTAGCCGTATTCGTCTGTCGTTGCGTTCCGAGTTCAAATTCCGCCGAGGTCGACTTTGCCTTTCATCCTTTCGGGGTCGATAAATTAAGTACCAGTTACGCACTGGGGTCGATGTAATCGACTTAATCCCTTTGTCTGTCCTTGTTTGTCCTCTCTGTGTTTAGCCCCTTGTGGGTAGTAAGGAAATATATAAAGCCATTGCTGTAAAATAAATATGCTATTGCAAAACATTGCTTGTCTAAACTATTCTAGTGTTCGTTGTCTGCTCATATACAAATTTGTACTTCAATGTAGGGGTTCTCTCACGGTGATGTCAGTCACGTACAATGATGGTTAAGCTTCACTGAAGAGCTCAAATAAGACTGAAGACGTTATCATAGTTGTCTGCCCCTACTTGCTATAGCAACATCAAAAGCACTTTAGTCAGTGACTAATGTTTTTCCCTTCACTTTTCTAGTTTACCTTTTATTTTATGTTAACACTAGGTCAACTGTATCAGTAAACACACTCACTCAGATATACATGCTCACATTGTGTTGTACATGTGAGCATGTATATTGTTATGTCAAAAAAAGTAATAACAATAAAAGCAATGCTAATAAAAAAAATTAAATTCCTGTGAATCAGTAATCCAGCAAATATTTTCAATGAGCAGATTAATAATTTAATGGCTATTATAGATTAAGATTTACTTGCTAGTTGAAATAATCTCAATCAGATTAGAAAGCTGAAAATGAGGTAGAAAATTATTTATCTGAACATCATTAACGATGAGTATAGATTCTTGTTGAAAACTGGGGCACTCTCTATATAGCCAAATAGTGTTTTTGTATTGGGATTGTTATCCTTTCGAGCATTGGGCCTCATGGAGGCAAAGTGGCTGAGTTCCATTCGAGCACTGGGCCTCACAGGCAAAGTGACTAAGTTCCTTTAGAGCACTGGGCTTCAGGGAGCCAAAGTGGTTGAGTTCTTTCGCATTCCTTTCAAGTGTTGGGCCTCATGGAGGCTATGACCAAGACCTTTAGCATTATGTTGTGCTTGAGAAGAAGACCCATCAAGCCAAACAAAATCACAGTCATGGTAGATACGAGTGTCATGCAAATGGCTCCCATGCTGGAGGCACATAAAAGCACCCATTACACTCTCAAGGTGGTTGGCATTAGGAAGGGCATCCAGCTGTAGAAAACCATGTCAAATTGGACTGGAGTCTGGTGCAACTCTCCGGCTTACCAGTGCCTGTCAAACTGTCCAATCCATGCCAGCATGGATAACGGACGTTAAATGATGATGATGATGATTATTTAGTTCCTGGTCAACTCTGCTTAAGCAAAATATGAAGATGTTCCAGCTGTAACCATCCCATCTTTTTTTTTTATATATATATTTATGTCTTTTTTTGAGACAGTAAGGCATGATCTAAAGGAGAATTGGCTGCTGTTTTTTGCAATATAATTTCTTTTATGATGATATTAAAATACCTTGTGTTGTTCTTCAGCCCATCTGTATATTCATAACTACATTGTGTTCTGTGTGCCTTTCCCTTTTTTGTTGAAGATGGCTGAGTGTGATTTGAAGTTCGACTGCTATTTCTAGCAGCCAAGGATGTTATAATGGTATACTTCTAACAATGAGACTATCTCACGCTCTGTCAATCCTACCAATGATAGGATAGGGACTTTGATAAAATTATAAACTGACATTTATCTATGTAAAATACAATCAAGAGATTTTCATTAGCTAATGGAGATAAAACATATATCATTAAAAAATACCATTGTGTTGTAGTGATAGCTTAATATTTTTATTAAGCCATTACCATGATATTGAAGTCTTACCTATAATATTATTACACAATACCATGTTATGGAAACTACCACAATATTATTATATTCTACCATGGTGTATAAGTCATAACAATGTTGGACAATGTTAGTTTTTACTAAGGATCTATAGCACTTCTTCATAATCCGTGTGAATTAATATAGCTTTTTCATGATGATAATATTGAATATCTTGTACCGTTTATCACCAGATCAGTTCTAATTGAGTAGACCATTGATCAAAGCTTTGACCAAGCCATATTTTTGTGTATCAGGGACTACACTGGCCAGAACCATTAGAGTACTGGGTGAAATGCTTCGTGGTATTTCATCTACTGCTATGTTCGGATTTCAAATTCCGCTGAGGTCGACTTAGTCTTTCATCCTTTCGGAGTCAATAAATTAAGTACCAGTGAAACACTGGGGTCGATGAAATTAACTAGTCTCCTTACACCTAAATTTCAGGCCTTGTTCCTATCGCAGAAAAGATTATTTAAGAGGGGTGTAATTTGATTGAAATATGGCTGCTATTTTTCTTTAGTTAAACACTTGTGTAAAAGCTTCCCTTGTTGGCTCACTGCTTGTGTTGGTATCTCAATAACATTTGCCTAAACAAGCTTTCTCAATCATCTTTGCTACTAAGCAAAAGCTTGCATCTACTACTCTGTCCTAAATACTCACCTCAAAGAGGCCTGACTGTTTTTGCTACAATGAGAACAGCTTGTCAACAAAGATGAACTCTGAAAGAATGCTTATTGTAGTTGACAGGAAACAATCCTTGGGTCACAGGAAAGTGACTCACTAAGGTAAGCACTCACTTCGGAGAGGATTGATAAAGAATAGGGAAATACTGTTTTCTCAAAAGACAACCTCTGTAGTATTAGTTCCAGTATTTAATACACTAAATACACCCAGCCTTTTTTATTTTAATGGTTTGATCTGGAGGAAGTCTCTGTATCCATGGAATTTACAGATCCTTGTAGACCTGCCTGTAGTTTGTAGGAGCTTCCTGACTCTAATCAGGGTTCAAAGATTATGTTATATGAAGTACAGGCAGTCATCAAAATGACGAAAACAGAGATGCTGGGTCAAAGCTGCTGGATGTAATAAACAAGATCTGTGAAGTTTCCAGAAGATCTGAGTGAATCCATTTTTGTTGCATGCCTGAAGAAATCAGGGGCAGTGGACCGTGAACAACATTGCATAATTAGTCTAATGAATCACGTTACAAAGATCATTCTGAGAATTTTACTCCTGTGGACAAGAAGCAGAATAACATCCGAGATTGGAATTGAGCAGTTAGGCTTTGTAAAGAGTGCTAGTGTTAGGAATGTTATTTTTGTATTGAGAATGGTAACAGAGTGGGCGGTGGAGATGCAAAAAGACATCCTTGCGTGTTTTATAGATTACACAAAAGCCTTCGACAAAGTAAGTCATAATATGTTATTTGAAGAACTCGGTAACCTTGATCCACTTGTGAAAGACCTCCGAATCTTGTAACCAATCAGTGTGCATAAAGGTAGATAGGGAAGGCAGTGAATGCACTAACATCAGGAGAGGGGTCAGGCAAAAAAGTGTTATGTCACCAACTCTTTTCAATTCAATTACTATCGCGAATCGATCATAAGAGAACTGGAAAGGGAGAAAAAGGGTTGTAGGGTAGGAGGCAGAAACATCACAAACATAAAGTATGCAGATAACACAGTCTTACTTGCAGAATCGGAAAAGGAACTCCAGAGACTTCTGGATGAAAGACTTCTAGTCAGAGAAAGTGAGAGGAAGGGCCTGTTTGTAAATTGCCAGAAGACAAGGTGTATGGTGGTGAGAAAGAAGTGAATGATCAAATCATTAGGCGGGTACCTTGGAACTTTGATCACAGAAGATGCAAAATGTGTAAAGATCAAGACGAATATGGCTGGCAAAAATCTGCATTCTCAAAATTGTATAACATCTTAAACCATATTCGGAGAGGGGGGGATATATATCTCATTATCAACTTTTGCATTACATTACCTGATGCCTTTGACTAATGCTTTTCATTTTCCTGGCTTTATAGTCTAAAATTATTCTGTTTGTAGTCTTCATTATTAGTGCCTAATGATTCAATGAGGTGTTTTTTTAGTCAGATCGGCAATCATATATGTTTAAAGGCTGACAACCAGTGACATTGGACACTATTGTCATGGTTACATAGAAACTACCTATACAGGGGAAATAACTCTTTTATTACTCAATGGTTTGTGGTACAAAGAAAAATTTTCTTTTTGTTTTGTTTATTATGTTAGAAGCAGTGCTTCTCAACTGGAGTCCATGAAAGATTTTGTGGCCAAAATTTGTGTGCAATAAATCGCTTAAACTTCGACAATAGACAAAATATTTTAACATTTTAATACAATCCCTAATAATGTTTAGTAATAAAAGCATGATAACATTTTTTTCAAACACCAAATAGCTATGAGAGTCCACCCAAGTAAAATAGAAATCAAAAGGGTCTATATAAATAGAAATAAAAAAGGGTCCATATACAATAAAAATGGTTGGAAAACACTGTATCAGAGGATCATATTCTCTAACAGATGAAGTTTGCTCTGTTATGTTTACTCTGAGTGAAGATACGTTGTTCTTCCTCGCCTAATTAGGTTTTTGTTTAAGTGCAATGTACTCACTTTAAAATGGTGTCATCTGCTCACTTAGAATTACAAAGAGTGCAAGTTTTAACTTAGGCATGGGCAACCCTTTTCAAGAATTGGGCTGCACGAGACTTAGATCATTATCAGGTGAACCACACCGCTAAAAAGAAAAAAAAGAAAATTTTGATAAACGTTATTTTCTTCATGAAATTAGGTTTGCCATTCAGGCCACAGTTTGCCTACCTCTGTTCTAACTATAAAATGTCTGCTTGATTCAGTGGATTATCACAATTTGTATAATGACATAGCATCAGCTGGTATATATATATATATATATATATATATATGTATATATTCATACATATACACACACATACAGGCACAGGTGAAGCTGTGTGGTTAAGAAAGCAAGCTTCTTACCACACAGCTTCACCTGTGCCTGTGTGTGGCAAGCTGGCAGAAACGTTAGTACGCTGGGCGAAAAGCATAGCGGTATTTTATCTGCTGTTACATTCTGAGTTCAAATTCTGCCGAGGTCGACTTTGCCTTTCATCCTTCTGGGGTCGATAAATTAAGTACCAGTTACGCACTGGAGTTGATGTAATCGAATTAACCCCTTTGTCCTTGTTTGTCACCGCTATGTTTAGCCCCTTGTGGGCAATAAAGAAATAAGAAGCTTGCTTCCCAACCACATGGTTCCAGGTTCAGTCTCACTGCATGGCATCTTGGGCAAGTGTCTTCTATAGCCTTAGGCTGACCAAAGCCTTGTGAGTGGGCTTGGTAGGCAGTACTGAAAGAAGCTTGTGTGTGCATCCCACCACTGCTTAACAACTACTGTTGGTATGTTTAAGTCCCCGTAAGTTAACAGTTTGACAAAAAAGAGTTCGATAGAATAAGTACTGGGGTTGATTCATTTGAATAAATGTTCTTCAAGGCTGTGCCCCAGTATGGCCACAGTCTAGACTGAAACAAGTAAAAAATAAAAGAAAAAATCTGAAACCACTTGCTTTGTTAGCCAATGTTTGTGGCCAAAGTGATGTTAGATGGGATCAGGTATTGCCTGTCAGAGGTAAGCATTGTTGGACAATCTAGTATTACTACATCATCATCATCATCATTTAACACCCACCATCCATGGGTTGGATGGTTTGGTAGGAGCTGGCCAAGCAGAAACCTGCACCAAATTTCTGTCTGTTTTGGCAGGGTTTTTGCATCTGGATGCCCTTTCTAGCACCAGCCACCCAGCAGAGCGGACTACATGCTGTAATATTTCTTATTTCATATTTTGTAGCAATAATGCAGATAAACAAATTAGATACATCAGATATAACAGTCTGGGTACTAAATACAAAATATGTATACTTGCAATGAATTTTTAAGTGTAACTATATGAATGTTTAACCATTTCTTTACCATATTTATTTTGAGATGATCTGTGTTTCTTTCAATTAATTTTAAATATAACAAAGAATTTAGTAAAATAACTTAGTTATCATTAAGTTAGGAGCATAAATTGTGACTAAAGTTTGGTGGAAGATTTTAATTTATACCTTATAAAAGCAAGATATTTGTACTACAGAGCTAGAGGCTGTTTCAGCTGGGCTGGTTAAACTAAATAGATTCAACTTACACAGAGTATGAACAGCAGAGAAAATTAAAGGGGAGGAAGACAAATGTTATAACTCCAACAGCTGTTTCTAGGGCTCAATAATCCATTATAAATGTGGGTACATGTAGTTCATCACAATATGCGGTTGTAATGGAAGCAATCAACGTTGGGTAAGTCAAGCGTTCGTCATCAGGGTAGAAAAGATCTTACATTTCAAATCTTAATGCAGATGAGTTCGGAGATAGAATCTTATTTCATAGCAATGTATATTATTCCGCATCTGATGAAAGAAAGAAAAAAGAAACTGAGTTGCATTAGGATAAAAATTCTTTAAATTCATCGCTTTTAAAGAATTTATAGATATTTTATGGAAGCATAGTAAAACAATCATAAAATAAACATCCTGATAAATAATGATGGTTTAGGTCTCTGAACTGTTTGTTGTGATTTCATAGAAAACTTTAACAATTTTCTATTCTTTCTTTTTTCAGTGGTTGACTTCTTCAATCGGATTAACTTATTATACGGCACTATATGTGAACATTGTACCGAAAAGACGTGTCCCACAATGTCTGGAGGACCAAAGTAAGGAAATGCTTCTTTTACTATTGTTGTTGATGTTGTTGATCATCCATCTTTGATTATGATATGTCTTCAGGATTTCAGTAAAGGGAAACTACTCCAGTCTATGTTGCTTTTAAACCACTACTTTTTAATCGATGGTTTTACACTTAGTTGTCTACAGCAGTGGTTCCCAAACTTTTTAGAGTCGCGACCCACTATTTATCACACCAGTTTATGACGACCCACTTAACTCTACTGAGTAAAAACATTAGACAGCAGTTAATCAAAGTTAATGCGTACTTTTATAACTTTTTGCGACCCATCTGTGGGTCACGACTCGTAGTTTGGGAACCTGGTCTACAGTGAGAAATTTTGTCCATGACAAATTAGAGTGAATGGCTTTCTTACCAGTTTGAATGTGTCTCAAGCATCATCATCATCATAATAATAATCTTTTCTACTATAGGCACAATAATAATAATAACAACATCGAAAAATACCTTAGCAATGAGAACCCAGGTTCGAAATTTCCCCAAGACACCTGTTGAAGGCTGGAGGGTATATGAGCCGAAAAGTTGTGTTAACAAAACAAGATGAAGACAAATGTCTGTCAGATGTAAATAATGTATAGGCACAAGGTTCGAAATTTGGAGAAGGTGGGTAATTGATTATATTGACCCTTGTACTTAACTGGTACTTACTTATTCTATTGACCCTGAAAGGATGAAAGGCAAATCAACCTCAGCCGAATTTGAACTAAGAACGTGAAGACGGACAAAATACCACTAAACCTTTCACCCGGCGTGCTAACGATTCTGTCAGCTTGCCAACAACATAGATACAAGACTAGAAATTTAGGAAGAAGGATGCAGTGATTATATTGATCTCTTGTCTTTTCCTTGTCCAAGCATTTGATTCATATCTTGGTTATGAATGAATGAAAATCATATTTGACCTCCACACGCAAAATGCCATAACTAAATACAACAAAACATTTTCTCCAGTACTCTGATGATTTTGCTAATTCACAACTCTGATATTAATGTAATTACCATTGTTTTTTTTTTTTGCATATTTGTTCTCTCTGCTTTTATTGACAATTAAAAGGACCTGTTATTATTACTGCATCTACTGACGTTGTTACTTTTCCTCCTCTTTCTTAGGTATGAATACCATTGGTGTGATGGAGTGAATTACAAGAAACCTACAGCACTACCAGCCCCAGTCTACATATCATTACTAATGGATTGGGTGGAAAGTCAGATCAATGAAGAAACAATATTCCCTGTCACTGTCGGTAAGTCCGACCATGGCTTTCTCTCCTCACTGCATCTAATCCTGTCTTTTTCTTCTTTCCTTCTCTCACATGGCTATGAGACATCTACCAATGATTAATGTAAATACTTCATTGCCAAAGAAAACACCAATTCCAAATAACTTTCCTCTTGGAAGCGGGGGGGGGTTACGTTGAAGAAATGTGGGGCGATCGTGGGTAGAGAAAAGGGGTTAATGGATGTAAACAAAAAATCCTGGTTAGTTAATTAGGGTAATTTTTTTGTGAAATACAGTTTCGAATTTGCTGCAGAAAGCGGTCTGTTTGTAGTGGTGAGTGGGGGGAGGGCGCTAGGAATACCGTCTGGGTACCAAGGGTGCGGCACCCTAAAATAAGTTTGGGAAACATTGATTTAACATATAAAAAATTTAAAAAGAAAAGGCCTTCATATTTTTCCACATTAACTTATCCACTTATGCAAGGTACATAACTCTTGTCGCTTTTGAAGGTACATAACTCTGCTTGCTCCAATATGCCCGTCCAAACATAATCAATTGGTTCCGTGCCTACACCGAGTATTTAGTAGCGTCCCGGTGTCCGTTTTAGTCTAGTTGTCTTATAGCTTAAATGTTTGAGCATTTGTTTTTTTTACAGTTGCATCTTACTTTGACCCACTAAGCAGTGTTTGTTTAGTCATTGGAGGCTGATGTTCATTCTGTTGCTATTCTGAGTGTGTAGTTTGTTGTACATAAAACTACAGCAAATTACACACACGTTAGAAGTTTGTTCTGCAACTATGCGGTACCAAGTTCAAGTTCATTGCGTGTTTTCACCTCGCAAGCATAAGGTCGTGAGTTCAATTCCTGGCAGCACGTTGGACCCTTGAGCAAGACACTTTATTTCACATTGCTCCAATCCATTCAGTTGACAAAAAGGAGTTGTACCTGTAGTTCACAAGGGCCGGCTTTGTCACATTTGGTGGGTCACACTAAATCTCCCAGAGTTAAGGGGATGCGTGTCTGTGGAGTGTTTAGCCATTTGCACACTAATTTCACGAGCAGGTTGTCTTTTGATCTTTTCAATTGGAATATTTGTCAGCCAAGCCAGGCCACATGTAGCAAAGAATGCTCGCATTGTTCCTTTCCAGCATTTCCATTTTCTCTGCAGCCTTTGCCCATGTTTTCCTATTATGCATACTTACCTTGTACACATGTGTTTGTGTCATTTTCGTGGGGTTTTTTTTTTCCCTCAAGTAACTTGGTGTTGTTGATGATTTTTTTTTTCTTTTCCTCCAGCTTTCTGTAATCAATCTGTCTTTTATTTCAGGAGTGCCTTTTCCGAGAAATTATCTTCAAATAGTAAAAAAAATTATGACCAGACTATTCCGGGTGTTTGTTCATGTGTACATTCATCATTTTGACAAACTTATTGGTATTGGTGCTGTAAGTATCCTTTTGTGCCCCAGATGTCACTATTGTTTCCCCACCCTTTTTTTTTTTTTCTCTTTTAAGTTTTCTGAAAATATTTTAATTTTTGAGGAAGACATCTGCAAACATGTTTTGGTTTTATTCTGACCTCATCAGTGAAGTATAACAGTCCCTATGATCTGTCTTGTGATGAATGAATCTAAAGTAAATATATTGCAAGAGTGTACTTTATTTATTATAGGAAAACAGCTGTCATCTGAAAAATTAACAAAACAATTAGCATCAACATATTTTATAGATAAATAACTTGAAACAATTATGTGATGGCGGGGAGGGAGATACTATCAGTTTGTTAACTTCATTACTTTTCAGAATTCCTATTCTTGAATATATATTAGTTGCTATTTCCATTATTTTTATGATTTACTCATGTTCACTAATTTTCTTCCAGGAGGCTCATGGAAACACATGCTATAAACATTTCTACTATTTTGTAACAGAGCATAACTTGATAGACAAGAGAGAGTTACAGCCTTTGGTAAGTGATTTAACTGTCTGTAAAAGTCACAATTCAATAAGTTAACCCTTTCATGACTGAATTCCTAATGAAATATCCCCTCCACTCCCATGTGTGTTTCATTAATTTGAGAACGATGGATTTAAAGTATTTAATAAATCAAATGACTCTATCATCATTGAAGTTTGTGTTTTGAACACTTACAAAAGCAAAATAATGAGGGGGTTAAATTTCATTGTGAATATTTTAACCCTTTAGCATGTAAACTGGTCATATCCAGCCAAAATATTCTTCCTTTTTTATGTTTACAGTAGCCAGATCCAGCCTCTTACACCTACCCTACAATGTTAGTCTAAAAAATATACAGTCACATAATTGATATCTGAAGGCTTCAAGATAATACAGGATACATTCAGAAGATGAATAAATAAGCATTACATTTGATAGAGTAATCTGAATACTAAAGGGTTAAAATGAAAGACTTTGTATACAAATCAGAAGTGGACTCTGAAGAACGTTATATGACGACGATCGTTTTATGTTCACTTTTCTCTACTTACATGAGTTGCATGAAATTTGTTGAAGCAACTTTTCTACTGCCAAATGCCCTTCTTGTCACCAATCCTCACCTGTCTCCTAGTAAAGTAATATTTTCCCATAGCTAGACATATGTGACATGATGACTTTTTAGCTTTTTACTTGTTTCAGTCACTAGACTGCGGCCATGCTGGGGCACCGCTTAGGAGAATTTTTAGTCAATTGAATCAACCCCAGTACTTATATTTTATTAAGCCTTGTACTTATCCTATTAGTCTGTTTTGCCAAACCTCTAAGTTACGGAGATGTAAACACACCAACACCGGTTGTTAAGCTGTAGTGGTGGGACAAACACAAACACACGACGGGTTTTCAGTTTCCGTCGACCATATCCATTTACAAGGTACCATACAGTGGGACTAAAGCTGCAACCATTTGGTTGGGAAGCAAGCATCTTACCACACAGCCACGCCTGCGCCTAGAAACAAAAGACGCTACTTTTATGACGGTGAAGCTTGTTTACAACTGTCAGGTGATGTCAAAACAAAGACGCACTCTCGTCTTCCAAATCCACAAATTTGCTGCAAAATCCGTAAAATTTATTAGCCTGAGAAACGTAGAGTTATCTACCTTGTGTCAAAGATTTCACCTGATAGAAAGTTGTTTAATCTTCCTTGATTCACAGCCTGTAAGCTGAAAAGGTGAAGAGAGTGGGGGTGTCCCCAACTAGAAGGTCTTGATCATAGTGCTAAACAACACACACACACTCTCTCTCTCTACTCTCACAGATACACACCAGCTTCTGATATGAGTTTGGGCAGTTTTAGGGGAGTTCTGAAGGATATGAACACAAGCTCTCCCTCCTAACTAAAACCAATGAAAAGTAATTGATCTGCTTGTAACAAAATTGTTGTCTTCAGTTCTAATCTCATATTTGTAATCAATTCCCTTTGTTGATGAATCTCCACCCCCGATGTATGCCTAATGCAAGCGTGGTCATCCACCCTCTCCTTATTTTGTTTTCTATCAACTTAATTGATATAACCAATCATCTACTTCTTTTTCCCCTAATTTCCCTTTTTTTTCTTCTTTTGCAGAAGGAGATGTCTGAAAGAATCTGCAACTTGTAAAACCAGTGAATATTAAAAACACCACACGCACACACACACACACATACACACACACACACACAAACATGTATACACATAGGCTTCCTCATCTACTTAAACATGCACACACAGGCCAGCCCCTTCCCTCTACACATACACACATACATGCGCACAAGCGATTCTGGCAGCCGTGGCGTAGCAGTAGAAATCAATACATACTCTGTAACTTTATTTTCAAACTAACACAACAGATATTCTTCTCTCATTCTCTCTCGCTTACACACACACACAAGCAAGCATGTATTCGATGCTCACATGCATACACTACACATCACAATTGATTTAACATTTATTTCTCTTCTATTTTCATTTTTTTAAAAAATCCTTTCTTCTCTTTATCGCTTTGTGTTTCTCTCGACACTCATGTCCCACTTCCTTCTTAATTTAATTAACCAATTAATGAATCTGAAGAATCACATTTATCCTATTCTGTGTAACCAGTGCTCAAAACCAAAGAGGAATGAACACACAACACAGGCATAACAGTTTGGTCTCTGATCTGTTTAACATTTGAAAAAATTCGATTTACTCTTTCACATCTGTTACCTCTAAATGGACTGAACCTCAATAACTGACATTAAAGAACATGGCATATCACATGCAATCAGAGCAGGGGAGAACTTGTCACCTATCCATTCTTTGTTCTCGGTTTGAATCTAAGCTAAATCAACTTCACTTTTCCAGTTTTCTGAAGTTTAGTACTGGAAGGGTTGAGGCTGTGTGGTGTGGGAACTCAGAGTTCAGTTAATGAGGGAGCCTCTATGTGGTCTCTTGAACCATCAGAAATAGCAGCTAAATCTTTCTTGAATCAAACCCTGCCATCTTAAGCAGAGAATGACAGGTCGGTCATAACTGGAATGTTTTTCATCAAAGGTCTGCTCAGTCAGTGATGATCAACAAAAGTGTGGGAATGAAATTTACAAACCCAGGTTCAAAATTTTTTTAACCATCAAGGTCGATTTTTTTTGTACTCTTGATATAAAACAAGCACAGGTATTATAATATAATAATAATAATAAATTTTTATTATTGTTTTCATTTGTATCAAGTCAATTCAAAAATATTTCTATGCTTGTTCGTTTTGGCAATGAAGTCTTTCAGGAGGGTGTTCAAAGTGTTTTCATTGCCCCCTGTTCCCGAGCCGACGATGACCAAAAGTTAATCAAAAATAACTAAAACAAACAAAAACAGTGTGGGGAAGGGAAGAGCACTGTAAATCAGTGTTAAGATGTTTTAAGGTGGCAATCTGGTAGAAGCATTAGCATGCCGGACAAAATACTTAGTGGCATGTTACGAGTTCAAATTCTGCTGAGGTTGGCTTACTCTTTACCCTGAAATTGCTGGCTTTGTGCCTCAATTTGAAAACAGTATTAAGATATTTCTAATGTTGGAAAGAAAGTTTGTGGGGGTTAAGTGATATTTATATTTCTTAAAAAAGAAAAAAAAAACCCAGTAATTTATTTATCAGTGAGTTTTTTTTTATATATATATATATATATATATATTTGTAAATATGGACATTACATATATATGGGTTTTTAAAATGTTTTCCCTTCTTTCAATTTGTTTCAGCCATTGAGATGAGGCCATGCTGGGGCACCACATTTAATGGCTTTGTCAACTATATCAACCCCTCCCCCTCTTTTTGCCTGGTGCTTTTATTTTGTCATTCTTGTAAGATACGGAATGCAAAGCAGAATTAGGCATTAAAGTTTTATATATGTATATATATATATAAAATCCAAAGTATCCTTCCCATTTTTAAGATGGTAGCGTATGTTATGTGGGAGATTTGGCTGCTATTTACATTGGCTTTTTTTTTATGTATATATAATGTGTATATAAATTCTTTAAAATGTTAACCCATGCCAGCATGGAAAGCGGACGTTAAACGACGACGACGACGATGATGATGTTACAGTTTTCTTCTTTTGCTATGAGTTCAAAAGAGGAGAATGCATTCAGTTAAATTCCAAGCTGCATCAAGTTTGAATAAACACTAAGAAATGCATTTAAATTCCCCCCCTCATCCTCCTATGAATGCTCATTATTTAAAGGGGTTTTCTACTTTCCGAATCCGAACAATAATCACTGTCCAAATTTAAATTGCTCACTACACAAATTATGTATATATATATATGTGTGTGTATATGTATATGAAGGCACGTGGCTTAGTGGTTAGGGCATTCAGCTAACGATTGTAAGGTCGTTGTGTCCTTGAGCATCGCACTTTATTTCACGTTGCTCCAGTCCACTCAGCTGGCAAAAATGAAGAGTACCTGTATTTCAAAGGGCCGGCCTTGACACACTCTGTGTCACGCTGAATCTCCCTGAGAATTACATTAGGGGTACACGTGTCTGTGGATTGCTCAGCCACTTGTATGTTAATTTCACGAGCAAACTGTTCTGTTGATCGTATCAGCTGGGACCCTCGTCATCATAACCGATGGAGTGCTCCATATCCATATATGTGTATATATATATATATATATATATATACACACACACACACACACACACACACACATATATATATATATACATACATATATATATATAACAATTAGTATAGTAAAAACGGCTACTTTGTTTCATGCTGACATCAAGTTCTCTCCACTTTGAGAAATCATTTATATACATGTACACACACACACGCGCACACACACATGCAAATATATAAACATGAAAAGGAGGGAATCTATTCTAATTCACACCATTCTTAATCATCCAAACATACTACTACTACTACTACTACTACTACTACTATCAGAACGTACACCACTGCCCCTGTGTCAAAACAATATCATAATATCAAGTACTATTCATATTTCTGAAGAACAAGAAAAAAAAAAACCAAAGAAACAATGTTGCTTTATATATGTGTGTGTGTGTATGTATATATATATATGCATATATATATTGTTGCTCCCCACTTCCCCTCCCTAACCCATTCCTTCATTAATTGTTGACCCAATCCTTGTACCTCCAACCCACCCACCCATAAATCCATTCTTTATCATCTCCTGTCATTGGTAATGTTTTTCACATTTCAAAAAAAAAAAAATTAATTAAAAAGTTTAAAAAAAACAAGTTGATCAAGGCAACCAATTAACAAACACATATATTTCAGGATGTGTTTTTTTTTTTTGTTTACTGGGTTGGTCTCAGATTGTATTTTCTTGTTTGTTTGCTTTTTTTTTTTGCCTTTAAAAAATAAATTCCACTATTGTTGTTGTTGTTGTAACAACTTCAATTGAATGAATTTTTAAGGGGGAGAAAAAAAAAATTCTTGTTCAGTAATGTTTCAAAGCCACACTCCACTTAACCACCACCACCACCACCACCTTCAATTCACAGACAAAACAGTTTTGAAAGTTGACTCTTTAACTTGATGTTGTTCTTCAAACAAATTTAAGTATTTGGGTTTATGAAAAGATCAGTTTGGGGTGTCATGTTTAATAATGGTAGATTTTTTTATATATATATATTATTTAAAATGATGTTTTTTTTTAATGGAAAAAAAAGTTCAAAATAATTTTTTTTTTAAATTTAAATAATTAAAAAAGTTGTTTTTTTTAAACTTTCAGACTGATCAGATTTTGTATTGAGTTTTTTTTTTTTTTTGTTAATGCACTTCATTACAACAGATGGTATGAACACTATCTTCTCCATCCCACCCACCCTCCCTCTTCTCATCCTTTGTTTTTCTTCAGTGTTTATCATTATTGTTTATTTTTTACTCATATTTTCTTTTCCGTTTCTTAAAATATTTGGATATGAAAATTTAATTTAAAAAAAAAAAATAATAAGAATCTTTTTGTATCACATGATCTTCCAAAATCTGTAAGTCATTAAAACTGGAGGTTTTAAGCTTCAAAGCTTTACTGGCAAGTTTTGGCCAAGAAACAACCCAGCATTATAAAAAAATAAATAAATAAAATATAATAAAAACAAGCATAATTCCCTTTTTTAATGAAATAAAAGTGAAGAAAAATTAAAATCAATGTTTTTATGAGTCTTGTATTAGTAAAAACTTTGATAGAATATCTATGTGTAGGGAAGCTTATTATAGAAGACAATGCTGATGGTATGTTCAGAAGATCTGAAGCAAGAATAAGGTGAGTATGATTTAATGAGTGAACTGTACATACAGTAGGACATTCAAGGGTAAAGAACCCCTTTGGTCATGAATGACCATGGGATTGCACCTAGAAGATTCCCCACCGAGGCACAAGTCCAGGTAAGGCTGTTTATGGAAGACCAGCAGTGGCCCATAGATACCAGCCTCCCATCTCCATGCCATCGATGTTATCCAAGGGAAAGGCAAAGGGGCCCCGATACAGCTTGGTACCAGTGACATCACAACTCATTTCTACAGCTGAGTGAACTGGAGCAACATGAAATAAAGTGTCTTGCTCAAGAATACAACACACAGTCTTGTCTGAGAATCGAACTCACAACCTCAAGATTGTGAGCCTGATGCTCTAACAACTGAACCATGTGCCTTCACTTAGTAGTACAGTACAGCCATTACTTGTGGGTGTTTTAGTAAGGTGGCATGCTTTCACTGATTTTTTTTTCTTCTTTTAGGTGCCTATGTAGTCTTGAGTAGTCATAGACACCTCACCTGTCTTGTCTTTGACCCAGCAAGGCATCCAAGATGTGACAGCCAGGGGCGTAGCTTGGGTAAATGGTGCCCTGGGCAAGCATCAAAATTGTGCCCCAACAAAAAAGTGAAAACTTGCATAGAAACGGCTGTTGAAAAATTATCTTGGCCAAAATTACACCCAGGGCATGTGCCCTGCTTGCCCCATTCTAGCTACGCCCCTGGTGACAGCAGCTGGGGTTTGAGGAAAGAAGGCTCCACTATGGTAGCAGACAGGTATCCAGTACAGCAGAATAGACTGGAGCAGCCTGAAGTGATGTGCCTTGCTCAAGGATACAACACCTCATCCAGTTCAGAAATTGAACCAATGATTTGATGATCACTAGCCAAACACCTTAACCACAAAAACATGTTGCTGTTGTTGTTTGTCTCCAGGTCAGTTCTGGTTCTGCTGGCCTATGGTAAAGATGTGTCAGTCATGATTATCATGCCTTTGTTTAACTCTTCAGCTTTTAGACTGACCATATCTGGCCCAAATATTCTACCCATTTTGAATTCAAACTAGTCAGATCCATCCTCTCATACCTAAATAACTAAAAAGTTATTCTAAAAATAAACAATCACAGCATCGAAATCTTGAATCTATGAGATAATGCATGATTAAATCAAAGCAATGTGAATAAATAAGCATTACGTTTGACAGAGTCATCTGAATGCTAAAGGATTCATGTATTGTGTATCTAGGACTACATTATTCTGGATGCACATCTTCCCTTTTTAAGACATCTTCTTCAATCTCTGACCCACTTCACTATATACACCACCGAGTAACTTGGATGTACAGCGCCCCCTCCCCCAATCATCTCATTTTCACCTTCTTAATCTCTCTCTCTCATCTTTAGTTGCCATGTCTCTCGTCTAATGCAAGACACCTTTTCTGTCCCTCAATACTACTGGGGTAGTCTTATCTTGCAAGTTACCTGGTGACATCACTGTTGCTGGTGCCTCATAGAAAGTACCCAGTATACTCTGTAAAGTGGTTGGCATTAGGAAGGACATCCAGCTGTGGAAACCATATCAAAACAGACAGCAGGACTTGGGGCTGTCTCCTGACAGTTACTGTCAAATTGTTCTCTCCGTGTCAGCATAGAAAGTAGACGTTAAATGATGATGAGGGAGGTTTGGTTGCTGTTTCTAGCAAGTCCAGAAACCACAGTCCCTTCTTTGGTGCAACCAGCCATGACCTTGTCTTTTTTTTCCAGACATAAGTATAAAATAATGTCACAGCTGGCATTTCTTTGATTGTGACTGGCGCGGAATTAAATACCACCACCAGAAAATAGATGACATGGTTTATAATGCCTTCTTGATTCGATCCTCCTTTAATGCTCTCTTACAAACTACAGTTGCAGATTCCTGTCACACAGGCAGCCGAGAACATTTTTCTACTATTTGGACTATAGTAAAGACATTCACCAACGGTGCCTTGCTGTACGACCGAACCAGAAACCTTATGTTTGGGAAGCAAACTTCTTTCCACACAGCCATACCTGTGCATATGAGCAAAGATATTCTAGCCATGACCTTCCTGTAAATTTTTTACCATTATGTATCAAGGACTATCTAATGTGTTTCTTCCTTTTCAAAACAATAGTATGTAATTTGAGGGATATTTGGCTGCCATCATTTGCAGGTTGAGCAGCCCAATCCTACCCTACCCCACCACACTTTGGAGGGTCTCCATCATTGGTTCATGAAGCATCACTTTGATTGAACTGGTGCCATGTGTATTTTTATCTTTTTAATTGTTTCTGGCATTAGATTGTGGCCATGCTGGGGCACTGCCTTCAAGAATTTTTAGTCAAATCAATTGAACCCACTATTTTTTTAAAGCCTGGTACTTAATTCTATAAGTCTCTTTTGCTAAACTTCTAAATTACAGGGACATAAACACACCAACACCGGTTGTCATTGTGGTGGTGGGGAACAAACGTGTGCACGCACACACACATATACACAATGGCCTTTCAGTTTCTGTCTACCAAATCCACTCACAAGGCTTAGGTCAGCCTGGGGCTATAGTAGAAGGCATTTGCTCAAGGTGCCACACAGTGGGACTGAAACTGGAACCATGTGGTTGGGTAGCAAGCTTTTTACCACACAGCCATGCCTGCGCCTATTATAACAAGCATTTATTCTGACAGTGCCTCTGAATGTTCTGAAATACAAAAGAAGACACTGTGGTTTGAACCCTCAAAAATGTAGTGAACCACTGTAAAGAAATTTGCCTGAATCTGCTATTATTTTCTCATCCCCCTACCCACCCACCATTGATTGTGGTGGAGGTGGTGGTGGGGGGGGGTGGATGGTAATGATATTGTAAGATGTATGTATAAACTGAATGCACCTTCTGCCTTGCCCACAAAATAAAAAGTCTATATATGAGGTTTTTTTATAAATTGGGTGAATGAGTTTAAGGATACAACTAACCAGTTCTTGAGGCTCGAATATACAAAAAAAGAAACAAGAAAAAACCCCAGAAAAATCTTTAAGTTCAAGTCCATTCATTACCTTTATGTCTGTGGTGGAACAAATACTGAAAACATTAAAACACACAAACATGCAAACACTCATATACAGACTTTCATATGCATACACAAATGTACCCATACGTATATACACTCATACGAATCTCAAAGAAGGAGAAAAAGCCTCACCTGTAATAGATCACACCTGCACCCTTCCCCACTTGCCAAAAACTGCTTCCACTCCCCAACCTCCAAAACCTACCCTCTCCTCTCATGGCCAAAGTAGAAAATGGGAATTTCATGTCAATATGTATTTCAGGGGTTATTAGGGGTAAATGATTTCACGTGAAACTGTCAGCGTTATACACACTGGCAATGCAACATGGAGGTTAATCAGTGGCTGGCGAAAGTAATGTCTTTATTTACTGCCAGTTTGTTTAAACTGTGTCTGTCAACAGACACAGAAATCTCTGTATTACCTGAGTAATGTCATGTAAATGACGTATGACATCACCAACCATCCACCACGGTCAACAATCACATTACCACCACCACCACCACCACCACCATCATAGGCATCACTACTACCATCATCCACTGACACCACTACCTCTGACCCTACAACCACTGATCACCACCGCTACCCCTACTACCAGACACTGCCACCACCACTACAACATTCAGTGACACCATCGAAGGTTGAAACAGGTTCAAAAGTGATATTTACCTGGAACTTCTTTTACTCTCTCTCTTTCTCTCTCTCTCTCTCTCTCTAAAATATTAATGTTACGATAGATAAATGTGTATATATGTATACACACACACATGCATGTGTTTTGTGTGTTTGTGATTATATTTATGTTTATGTCTGTTTCCACATATATTTATGTAGGTCCACTAAGACACTAACAGACTAAAATGTGTCCAAAGATTTCAAAACCAGTAGCTATAATATAATACAATGAACTTATTGTTTATTGTACTCGGGTGCATTAAAACTTGCCAGAAAAGAGAAAATAGCAATAAGACATGTATAAAGACAGCTATAATCTTTTCTACTCCAGGCACAAGGCCCAAAATTTTGGGGGAGGGGCCAGTTATTAGATTGATCCCCAGTACGCAACTGGTACTTAATTTATCGACCCTGAAAGGATGAAAGGCAAAATCGACCTCAGCAGAATTTGAACTTGGAACATAAAGACAAATGAAATATCGCTATGCATTTCGCCCAATGTGCTAACGTTTCTGCCAGCTTGCCACCTTGTATAAGCTATGATAACCAAAACGTACATACATATCATGGCAGTATCATGTCTGAAGACCATGAGGAAGATAGAGACTGCCAATATGCGGAGTTGAGCCTGTGACTGCCAGTACCTGTCACTTTCAATGCTTCTCCATCACTGGAGAGTCTCACAGATAGGTAGATATATACATATGTATGCATATCTCGGAGTGGTTGGCATTAGGAAGGGCATCCAGCTGTAGAAACTCTGCCATATCAAGACGAGCCTGGTGCAGCCATCTGGTTGCCAGCCCTCAGTCAAAATCGTCCAACCCATGCTAGCATGGAAAACGGATGTTAAATGATGATGATGATATTTATATATCTGTGTGTATGTATGTATATTTAGCAAAGACAACACATATTTTTAGACAGTAACTCTAGACCTTGGCTAAACTATTATTATTTTTACTATCATTTCTTTATCAATTAATAATTATTTTTAACAATTCAAATATAGATAAAATCAAACAACGAACTATGCATAATTCTAAAAATGTTTAACTGTGATATTGTCTTATATATATATATATATATATATATATATATATATATATATATATATATGTTTTTGGAAGTAGTAGTTTTCTGATTGCAGCCCTCTCATGAAATCCAGCGAACAGTTTTTTGGGAAACTGTGTTCTCGAGGTGGTCATTAAGCTCTGCAGTAATTTTGGAAGCTGTACTTTTGTGACCCTTTCTAACAATTGGCGTAAGAGTCTGACGGTCCCTATCTGAAAGTTTTGGTTTTCTTCTGGAATTTTGTTTTGAAGAGGAGGATTCTCCCTCTTTCTCAAAGGCTGTCATTACTTCAAGACAGTAATTCTTGATACACCAAACATTTAGATCTGTCATTTTAATGAACGTTAATTAGCCTTTTTCTGATGATATCTAAAAAATTTTCAATTCAATTCAATTTTTATTGGCTCAAAAAGCAAAAGCAAGGCCATGTAGGGGGACAGGGAGTTATATACAGGGAGGGTGGTCATACAAAGAGTTCAGGCCATTTCTGGTCAAGAGAGACTTTGAGCCGAGCGGTTGTCAGCATCTTCACTATCTCGTCCGGCAGCTTATTCCACGGATCCGCAACCCGAAAAGAAACAGCAATTTTAGCAAAACATATTAAGCAACACTAATAATAAATCAAAAAACATAAAAATAAACAAGCTTTTGATGGTTTTATAGATATTTCAAAATCATGATGCTGTGATGCTAGGTTTTTCCATTATTTTGTCCAACCCCTGTATATATATATAATTACATTGCTTATATATATCTAACTATAATACAATGAAATTATTGTTTATTGTACTCAGGTGCATTATTATTTGCCAGAAAAGAGAAACCTGTGGAAGAGGTAGGCCTAGGTAAACATGGGCTGAGGTGGTGAGGTATGATCTTCAAATGTTGAGTTTCATGGAAGTGATGATTTGCTGTGCTTGAGAAGACATATCAAACTAAGTGAAATTGTAGTCACAGCACTTAAAAGGCACCTATACTGGTGACATGTGAAAGGCACCCAGTATACTCTGGAGTGGTTAGCATTAGGAAGGTAATCTAGCTGTAGAAACCAAGCCAAAACAGACTGAAGCCTGCTGCAACTCTCTGGTTTACTAGTCCCAGTCAAACTGTCTTACCCATGCTAGCATGAAAAATGGATGCTAAATGATGGTATATATGTAGAAGGAATGTTGGCAGAGACCCACAAAACCAACTCTCTGCCCAGATATTGAAGCTTAATCACTGTGTTCAGATGTACAAATAAGTTACCAACAAACAGGATTAATGACATCAACAAGTGAGTGACCCATTTAAGTCTCAGATAGACATATTAAGAACTTTTGTTCGTTATCAATGGCTGAGTTAACCAGCAAAAACAACAGAACCAATAGATTAAAGTTACAATTCTTGTAAAACAAGCATTCGATGGTTTGACAGAGGACTGTGCTGGCTCCACTATCTGCTTTGGCATGGGTTTTACAGCTGGATGCCCTTCCTAACACCAACTACTTTCCAGAGTGTACTGGGTTCTTTTTAACTGGCAGTGGAACAGGTGAGGTTACCAAATAACTTGCAAGACAAGGCCCCCCTCAGATGAAGGGGTGTAATATTGAGGAAGGTGACTTTATGTCAGTTGATGAAAGGGTTAACTCTTTGTCATTTAAACTGGTCATATCTGGCTCAAATATTCTGTTTTACGTTCAAATTGGCCAGATCTGGCACCTCATACCTGTCCTACAATGTCATTCTAAAAATATTCAATCATTTCATCAAAATCATAAGGATGTTGAACGAAACACCCATGTTTCCAAAGGTGAATTATCCAAACCTCTAAGAATTCCTTTCAACACACGGCTATGATGCTCCCCAACTACTCCTGCTCGTGATCAGAGATGCACATATCATCAGCCACTAAGGAACATGCTCAACTGGTTATGGTCAAACAACTGACAAGCAAATCTGTGGTATTGAGCAGAATATTTGCTGTTAGCCCATCTTTTATACCAAGACAAAACAATGTACATGATAACACTTCCAATCAGTTGAAAGTATTATTATTATTATTATTTACATCCACATACAGATAAAGGCATACACACACACACACACACACATGAGCGTGCGTACACACACACACACACACAGACGACCATGGTAACATTTTTGTCATGCTGACCTTTTACAGGGTATCCAAGATATTTCCTTCAAAACACTTTTACATTGGCTTCAACAAACTTCAAAAAGAAAGAATTAAATGAATGAGAAAGTTATATATATATATATATATATGTTCTCTCTGTTGCATTTAATTAATTAGGAAACAATTTTCTTTGTTTTTCTTGACTATGAAATAGTATTAAATTATGTTTCCAAGTTAATTTTAAACAAACGAATGATGCAGATAATTAATTTTAGATCAAGATAAATTTGATTATCTGAAAAGTTATTTGGGACTAATTATGAAGTATCAAATGATAGACATACACATGCACACACACACACACACACACACATTCATATGTGTATATGTATGTATAACCCTCATATGCACATATAACATAGACACACATAAGATAGATATACATACAAATAATACAGACATGCTCATAATATAGAAGCTATATACACAAATAATACTCAGACATGTATACACATATAACACACACATACACACACAACTATATATATCTATTATATAAAATCCATTCTGTCTGTGTGTGTGTCTTCTAGGATCTCAAGCATCCTCCATCCGATTGCACTCAAATTTGATATGTAGATACCGACGGTATCAAGGCGTGTATAAGTCTTGAAAAAATTACAAAAATCGATTCCAGGTGAGAATGCGATCGATAAAGCCGTGGTAACGTGCGTTTGTATGCGCAAGTACATCAGTCAAAATCCGTCTTTTGCTGGTGTCTCAAATTTAGGTTAAATCAGTGTTTCTCAAAGGGAAGGTCTATGGGACGGTTGGACAAGTTGTTTTGAGAAAATTAACCCAATACATAACTGGTACTTAATTTATCAACCCTGATATATATATGCGTATAAGTTATGTATATATATATGCGTATAAGTTATGTATAATTCAAATGAAAATGAAGAGAAAATGCTCTAATTGTCCAGTGGTATAAATATGGGCATCAAAGATGAATAAAGGTGTATTAAAATATTATGCAAGTTAACATGTTGATTATCTTCCTTTTGAGAAAAAGGTAAACTAATGCCTTGTGGAAATTGGGACTGACTCCAGATGAAAAGGGGAGAAAATCTCAAAAGCCAAGAAATCTTTAAAATTGATATGCCACTAACCCTTTTGCATTCAAACTGGCTGTATGTGGCTTATATTCTACCAGTTCTGTGTTTGTACTGGTTAGATCTAACATCTCAGCCTTCCCTACAATGCCATTCTGAGAATAGACAATCAGTTCAATGTTCTTTTGAAGCTATGAGACACACATGATTAATTAAAGATAAAGTGGCTAAATGAGCATTATATTTGACAGATTAACCTGAATGCTAAAAGATTAACCCTTTAGTATTCTGATTTCTCTGCCAAATGTAATACTTATTCATTCACATTGTTTTGAATTAGTCATGTATTAACTCATAGCTTTGATATTTCAATGATGTGAATGTTCATTTTTAAAATGACATTGTAGGGTAAGAGTGAAAGACCAGACCCGACTGGTTTGAACATAAAACAGGTAGAAAACTTGGGCCAAATATGGCTGAATTGAATGCTAAAGGGTTAAGGAAAAGACAGACTGATTGTCATACACATAGATGTCCTCACACACACACGAGCATTCAGAACTGTAGAGTAGAACAAATTCTACTATAGCACAAAACAGGCATAGTTTTAGGTCATGTAATACAGGTCGTCATTGGCTTATGATTTATCTGACTTATGACTGATTGACTTTATGACGATTAGCATGCCAGCTCCTATATAAACACACATACATACATACACATGAAATGAGACAGATAGGTGCTGAACTGTATAGAGGTTGTCTATAGCAACAGCACCTTGGAAATGACAGGACAAATTAAAGCAGTCCAGACCCAAACCAGCAATCTACGGTAGCAACAAGAACTAACGCAACAGTTAACAGCAGTTAAGAAACAACTACTAATTTGGGGAGGAGGTGATTAGAAATTGGTCAGTTATCTTTGGTAATTACCATTGATGCTACTTTATGACTCACTTGCTCTATTTAGCAATATTTAGCTGCTGGCTGTCTTTTGCTAAGAATATGTCTGAAATGTGTAATCTCTCCCCTGCCGTTCCTTTCATCCTCTCTCTTTCACACACACACGCACGCACGCACGCACGCACGCACGCACGCACGCACGCACGCACGCACGCACGCACGCAGCACGCACGCACGCACGCACGAACCGCACGCACGCACGCACGCACGCACGCCGCACGCACGCACGCACGCACGCACGCACGCACCGCACGCAAGCACGCACGCCGCACGCACGCACGCACGCACGCACCGCAACTCACGCACGCAGCACGCAGCACGCACGCCCGCACGCACGCACGCACGCACGCACGACACGCACGCACGGAACGAGCACGCACGCACGCACCGCACGCACGCCGCACGCACGCACGCACGCACCGCACGGCACGCAACGCACGCACGCACGCACGCACGCAGCACGCACGCACGCACGCCACGCACACGCACACGCACACGCACACGCACACGCACACACACCACCACATTCATACACAGAGACACTCATACACCACCACACCACACACTTTTAAAAGCTTCAACAACCCAACTCCATTTAATTGTCTATATCTTTTAATGAATTGTTTTGTTCTTGATACTATTTGGGCAAGGCATAAACAACACAACTACCTCACATCTGTTACACTGTGCACCCTGTAAATTCTAAGAGTCTCACGCTTTATTGCAGTTGCAAATTAGCTCTAAGTCAACCCTGGAACCAAATCTGGGACACATACACACACGTTTATAGATAAAAAATAACTCAGTTATCATTCAGCTAGTGTTAGGAACATAAATTGTGACTAAGGTTTGGTGGAAGATTTTAATTCAAAACTTATGAAAACAAGACATTTGTACTACAGAACCAGAGCCGGTTTCAGCTGGGTTGGTATTGAAAGGGTTAATGTAATTTTGGTAAATATAGCTATTAAAATGACATGTCAATGTTATTTTCATTTTTGAATAATTTAGACGACAATTTATTCACTGCACCCTGTATATATGTGTGTGTGTGTGTTTGTGTGTGTACATGTACACCTAAGAGTACAATGGACTATGCATTACTAAAGAAGATAAGAAGAGTAAGTTATATTGCATACGATTCCATTATACTCAGCAGCTGTTGTTTAGTCTCGGTCCAGCTGAATCAAGTTTAAGTGTGATCAAGACTGTTTCAGCCAGAGGTAACCCATCTTTTATTCGGACACAGTATATCTAAGACAACATTATTCAATATATCCTTTCAAGTCGATCATTAAGCCTTGGTCAGTTCTAATCTAGCAGGTCAGTGAGCAAAGGTTTTTCCAGCTGTGACCATCCTGTCTTTTATTGAGACACACAGTATATATGAATGCATCATTTAAAGTGGCTTTCCTTTTTTAAGACAGAAGAGTGTGATTTGAGGGAGTTTGGTTGCTATTTCTAGAAGACTGAATAGCAATGTTGAGGCTTCCTCATCAGCTTGATTTCATTTTAACTAGAGTTTCAGATATTTTGTTTGTTCAGCCTACATGGATCCTTACTCATATACTAATCAGGGCAAGCAATTACTAATCTCAAATAGATTCTCTATATTCTGCTTAAAGATAACTGAAAAAGGTGATGGGTGTTGCCCCTCTATCTTCATATAAATAAATGAAAGAAAAAAAGAAGTTTCTTCTTTCCTAAGAGATCAGGAAAACACACAAACACACAACACACACACACACACACATTTACTAACTACTCTTCACTAACTGATAGTAATATGATCTTTGTATATGTTGTTTGGAATTTATAAAGGAAAATTAGCAAATAGGTACCAATTTGGATATAATATTTGTACAGCTATATCTATAGTAGATTATAGTAAGTAATATGCAAGGTACATTCCAGAAGTTTTGAAATTTTCCAGGCGAAATAGTTATCAGAGTAAAGATTATTTGCCAACATAATATGGCAGTCCTGGTTTAGGATGAATGTTGCTGTAATTTTGCCCCAGGAGACATCGTCTCCAGCTGGTTATACAACACGATCTGTGTCCTTATATTTTCAAACAAGGGAAATAACCTGGAAATCGCAATACACATATATTGTTTTGAGCTGAGCGGGGGAGCTAGATTCCCTTGTTCGAAAATATAAGGGCACAGATCGTGTTGTATAGCCAGCTGGAAATGATGTCTCCTGGGGCTAAATTACAACAACATTTGTCCTAAACCAGGACTGCCATGTTATGTTGGCAAATAATCTTTTACTCCAAAGTACTGTTGCTGAATATCTCTCGTTGTAAGATTTACAAATAGTAAGTTTCTAATTTACTCTTTTACTTGTTTCAGTCATTTGATGCGGCCATGCTGGAGCACTGACTTTAGTCGAGCAAATCGACCCCAGGACTTATTCTTTGGAAGCCTAGTAGGATCTTTTCACTTTGACCGGCAGATTTAAAAAATAATTTCTTTGTAACTAAACACTTTTAAACTTCCTATACTGGTAGAATGAGAAAATTCTGTAGCTTGTAAGCTATTTGTTGTTAAATTTCTTGCATTTCGGCAATTTCAACCAATCAATGACGTCTATTGAGGTGAATACAATTACTGTTGTTGTTTGTTAACAACAACTTCCTGCGGTTTTTATTTATGACACATTTCATATTAGTCACGTTCATATGAATAAAAGATTATCGTTATTAAACTTTTATTAATAAACACATATTCTAAGTTCACAATATATGCAGTTTTAATTTCCTTGTCTGTTGCACAGATACTCACATTACATATTATATATTCGTTTAAAAAACAGATTGAAATGCAACAAAATAGATCGATACTCGGTCACCGGCACCGGATACCACAACTTATATGAAACATTAAACATACATTATGAGGGCTAAACTGATTAAAATGATTACGATATAGAAGGCATTAGTAAATTATATATTTAGCCCCCTGCCCATTCAAAGTACCCTGGATCCCAGAACGTCCCGCTGTGCTTGAGGAGACCTGTTGAGTCAAGTACATGAACATGAACATCGAAATAAATATCAATGGAAATAGTAGTTGTGATACCTGTGCTGGTGGCACATAAAAAGCACCATCCGTACGTGGCCGTTGCCAGCGCCGCCTCGACTGGCTTCTGTGCTGGTGGCACATAAAAAGCACCATCCGTACGTGGCCGTTGCCAGCGCCGCCTAGACTGGCTTCTGTGCTGGTGGCACATAAAAAGCACCATCCGAACGTGGCCGTTGCCAGCGCCGCCCCGACTGGCTTCTGTGCCGGTGGCACATAAAAAGCACCCACTACACTCGCGGAGTGGTTGGCATTAGGAAGGGCATCCAGCTGTAGAAACTCTGCCAGATCAGACTGGAGCCTGGTGCAGCCCCTGGCTTCCCAGACCCCGGTCGAACCGTCCAACCCGTGCTAGCGCAGAAAACGAACGTTAAACGATGATAATGATGATGATGATTACGGGTGTATATACCAAATTAAATATGTACTTAGTGTGTAACCCAGATTTTGGTGGGTGGGTGGGTGTCTTGTGTTTACAAGAAAGAAACAAAGAAAAGGTGACAAGGTTTGGGTGTTGAAATTTGTAAGCGTATAGTGATGTATAAATACATTTTAATATATGAATAACTTAATGAATAAAGGGTATTAATGATGAGAAATGATAATTAATAAATGAATGAAACAGTATTACATATAACAGATCTTTTCACTTTGACTGGCAGATTTAAAAAATAATTTCTTTATAGACATTGATTGGTTGAAATTGCCGAAATGCAAGAAATTAAACAACAAATATCTTACAAACTACAGAATTTTCTCAAGAAAGCCAAGAGAAAAAGATGTTTTATGTAACACATTCTACCAGTATACGAAGTTTAAAAGTGTTTAGTTACAAAGAAATTATTTTTTAAATCTGCTAGTCAAAGTGAAAAGATCCACCTTGTACTTATTCTATCGGTCTCTTTTGCCAAACCGCTAAGTAACGGGGACATAAACACACCACCATCGGATGTCAAGTGATATAGGGGGGACAAACACAGACACACAAACATATACACACACATGCATATATATATATACATATATACGATGGGCTTTGAGTTTCCATCAACCAAATCCACTCACAAAGCTTTGGTCAGCCTGAGGCTATAGTAGAAGACACTTGCCCAAGGTACCACGCAGTGGGACTGAACCCAGAACCATGTGGTTGGTAAGCAAGCTACTTACCACACAGCCACTCATTGGTTTCAAAGAAGTACAAAGCTCTAATCTCCTTTAATGTAGGATCCTCTGACTTCAGTACAGTTTTGTTGTAGCACCCCTACCACTTTTGGTTGGCCCTATGGAAGTCCTCCAAAAAATTATTTTTAAATCTGCCAGTCAAAGTGAAAGATCCACCTTGTACTTATTCTATCGGTCTCTTTGCCAAACCGCTAAGTAACGGGGACATAAACAACACCACCATCGGATGTCAAGTGATATAGGGGGACAACACAGACACACAAACATATACACACACATGCATATATAATATACATATATCGATGGGCTTTGAGTTTCCATCAACCAAATCCCTCACAAAGCTTTGGTCAGCCTGAGGCTATAGTAGAAGACACTTGCCCAAGGTACCACGCAGTGGGACTGAACCCAGAACCATGTGGTTGGTAAGCAAGCTACTTACCACACAGCCACTCATTGGTTTCAAAGAAGTACAAAGCTCTAATCTCCTTTAATGTAGGATCCTCTGACTTCAGTACAGTTGTTGTAGCACCCCTACCACTTTGTGTTGGCCCTATGGAAGTCCTCCAAAGTGAAGGGGTTCAGGATTCTTGTCACAGCCTCCTTCAGCCTGGAGAACCACCAAAAATCAGAGGGAGTAAAGTTTGGACTGTAGGTCACCAAGATAGAATTGTGAATTGGTACATTGACCTGGTCGAGGTGCCCCAGCCTTTTGTGACAAAATCTCTTCCTGAATTCCTTCAAAACCTCCACGAAGTACTCATTGTTGACTGCCTGGCCAGAGGGAAACCAGTGAATGTAGATGATGCCCATATTGTTGAAAAAGTGGATTACCACGAGCTTCCTGGTGGATTTGCTTTCGCCTGGTTTCTTGTGCCAGTGAAAAACAAATGCTTGGCTCATATAAGTTAGTCCTTAAGCAGCCAGGAGCATTTCATAAGTTTCATGAGGGTTTTGCCCAGTTTAACATAAAACTCTATTACATAGCACGATTACAAATTGTCTTCAAGCCGGCAAACTAGTCAGATGTGTGACAAGCAGTGTCTAGTTGGGTGTATTAAAAGTGTTCTTACAGCCATCTTCTTTAATCTGGAATAACGCAAATTGGCAAGTCAGCTTGTTAGATGTGTAGTAATGATATACTGAAATTACAACAATCTAGGACAATTATATCTGCCTCTCTTTAAAAATCTCAAAACTTCTGGAATGCAGCTTGTATAATATAACTTTATTTCATAGTGTATATCATTTTACATTAAAATTCTTCAGCTGTTAATGTAGTAGGTTTTGGAATTTGCATTCTTTAGTCCTCACTCCACCTTTTTTTTTAAAGGTGTGTTTGGTAGAATCATAAAAATTCCTCAAATAATGATTTAATAAATTTATTTATAAGAGATAAATAATTTACATGTATTAGTAACAGCGGAATCAACTCAAATCATGCATGACTTTCACAAAAAATTTTCCACACTCAAAATTGTCTAAGTATTGAATAAACTACCTATGTCAGTTGTTACCTTTCACAATAATCTCAAAATTTTAATCTCAACGGGGATAGTCCCATGCAGCTTGGACTAAAGCTTTCTCATGTAATATCTTAGCCAAATCTCAAAGTACTGATGTGACTTACTGAGCTCTTTGGTGTGACCTATAAGGGCTAGGTAGGTTCAGTTGTTATATTAGTCCAGGCTCCCAAAAATCAAACAGAAGCCTGTAACTATATCAGCAGAGTTTCCCCACCCCACAATATGAATTTTCAGAGGTGTCCCCCAACATCCTGAGGGCTAAAAGCATTCTTATTCCACCTTGTAAAATTCCTCTCAGGCCCTACCCTCAAGTGGTTGTTGGACACCCTATTCATGCACCCTTTTGTATCTCTCCTTCAGAGCTACATGCACAGATATAAGAATCTTCAGAGAACTACCCTACTTCTCCTGACCCTCTTACCCTCAACTCAAGAAGAGCCAACAAAGAAGTATTAAAATAGCTGCTTGGTTTTCTAGAAATAGCAGCCAAATCTCTCTCTCTCTCTCTCTCTCGCAAACCTGACTCTACCAACTTTAATAAAAAGAAGAATATATTGTATGTGAGCCTAGATGCACTATGTCTGAGAATATGAAAGGATGGTCATTGCTGGAATGCCTTTCATCATGACTGCTTGATCAGGGTTAATATGGTGTTAATCAATGCACATTCCTAAGCCACTCCAATTCTTCCAGCAGCCCACCCACCCTGTTATAAGTTGGTTGAATCACAATGAATGAATGAATGAATGAATGATGATGTAAGAATAGTTTGACAGCATTAATATTTTTTTAGCAGTGGTAGTTGAAATTACATGAAAGAAGAGAAAAGTTGGGGGTTGAAGGTTGTTAGACTTTGCGTGTTTCTTTATGTGATTTTATCATCGTCTTTAAAAAAGGCTGACTGGGTGATATACAAACAATAATCCTTTCATTATCCGATCCAAACACAGCTGGTTTTGAATTAATTGCTTCGATTTTAGTGTAAATGATACGAAAAAACGATGTGCACTAAATTGAGACAGACAGAAGGAAGAAACAGAAAACTTATTTCGTTAAAAGACAGTAGGATAGGTTTTGAGAGAGACTTGACTTCTATTTTTAGTAGGTCCAACGATCACCTAGAGGCCCCCAACAGAGCGACTTTTATTAAGCTAAGTTCTGTCAAGACCAGTTTGTGCTACATTGGCTTCGAGAAAAACACGGATGTCATATATCATTTTTCCCTCCGTTATAAACCTCAATAATTTGAGAGAACATGGAAGCCTCTTATTTAGTCGCTCAGCTCGCTAGAAATATCAGCCAAATTTCCTTCACATTACGGCTCTCTCATCTTTAAAGAAAAAAGGGTAAGGACACATAGCACAATGCTTTCCCAGGATCGTTCAAACCGAAAAGATCCCTTTCCCAGATATACTATGCCTGGATTCTTTGAGTGGAATACAATTTCAGAAATGCATTTAAAATAATAAACTAACAAGACAAACCATTGTGTGAGCTTCTGTGCCTTTGCCCGATCTGCTAGAAATGGCAGCTAAGATATCCCTGATCTTACAAAATGAAGAACACTGTATAGGAAGTCTGAGAAATACATGCAGGTTAAGTGATCGTGAGTGAACTATATCTAATGTCATATTTGCTTGATCGGAGCTGACTGGAGGTTAAACAACAAGCATCAGTCAACGTCTTTGATAGTATAAGAAATTATTAGAGCGCCAGGCAAGATCTCTCTAAAGCAGACCTGAGCAACCTTTTCCGAGAAGCGGGTTGCACAAGGCATGGCTCGTAATTAGGTAGGCCGCATTACTTAAAATATTCTAGATAATTTTTCGTTTGGCTTGTCATTCAGGAAGTCCAACAGAACACAAGTTGCTCTTGACAGCAACTTGTACTCAGTTTGTTCTCTCATTTCGCCCAGTACAATAACTTTGAATCATAGGTAAAAAGCTGAATCAACAACATCGTCCTCTTTTTACTTGGATCTTAACCTTTTGACCTACAGATTTAAAAAACAATTTTTTGTAACTAAACACTTTCAAACTTCGGACACTGGTAGAATGTGTAATATAAAACATTTTTTTACTCTTAGCGTTTTTGAGAAAAGTTTATGTTTATAAAGTTATTTCGTGTTGAAGTTCTCGTATTTCAGTAATTTCAACCAATCAATGTGTTTTATATGACGCATTCTACCAGTATACGAAGTTTGAAAGTGTTTAGTTACAAAAAATTATTTTTTAAATCTGTCGGTCAAAAGGTAAAGATCCTTTTACTTAAACAAAAGGGAATTTAGTGAACCAACAAAGCTATTTGCCACTAAAGTTGGATAACCTGCAACACAAGGACCGCACTTGGTTCTTCATGACTTTAAGGTACGGCACCCGTAACATCAGGATTATTTAAACATAACGATTTGCTTAAGTTGTATAACAATATTTAGGACTGATCCTAATAATTTGAACGATTTCATTCCCTTTTTACTCAATTTCTCATTTACTCACGCTTTCTCCCAATACAGTACTATATTCAATAATCTCAGAATCGGGAGAGTATCGGTATTTCTTCTGACTCTTTATATTCGGAGTTCAATTCCCGTCGGGGCCAACTCTGCTTTTCGTCCCTCAGAGGTAAATAAAACGAAGTACCTGTCAAGTACTGTGGGTCGATCGTCTCGACTAAATCCTTCCCCACAAAAGTGCTTAAACTAGAAACCATTATTATTTTTTTCCGGTTTTACGTTCTGAGTTCAAACT
Organism: Octopus sinensis; assembly: GCF_006345805.1. Classification (NCBI taxonomy): domain Eukaryota; kingdom Metazoa; phylum Mollusca; class Cephalopoda; order Octopoda; family Octopodidae; genus Octopus; species Octopus sinensis. Next base: position 2,387,492 of record NC_043012.1, read on the forward strand.
CCAGCAAAAGGCAAAGTTGACTTTGCCTTTTATGTCCCAGGGGTAGATAAAATAAAGATCCAGTCAACATCTGGAGATCAATAACATCGACTAAATTCTTCCCTCCCCCAAATCACTAGCTTTGTGCCTATAGCAGAAAGAATTATTATTCTTAATACATCCCTGTTCTCTATGGCCATTTGGGCAAATTTTTATATTAACACCCGCACGATTTTCACTAAGAAAAAATGAAAAAAAAAAAAACTCGGATTTTTTGCGTGGAATCAAGTACTCTGACCTCCTAATATGCTGCAAATTTTGGTTCGGAAGAAGAGGGGACCCTCTCATCCAGGAATCATTGGAAAAAAATTTTTTTTTTCGTTGAATGAATTCCTGTGACCTCTTAATATGCTACAAAACCCTTTTTGAGGTCCGAAAAATGGGATGGAGTGAGGTGGAAGCCACGGAAATTTCACCCCCACCCCCATTGATCTTTTCACCCGCACGATTTTCACGAAGGAAAAAAAATCGCGCCCAAACTAATTTTTGTGTGTGGGCGGGGAAGATGAACGATTTAAAATAAATATTTCTTAGTTATTGTGTGAGAAAGTATATATATTCTGATGTATAAAATATAGTATCTTTCAAAAGCATCCTAAATTTATAGACTATACCTTGTGTGTTTACGAAAAAAAAAACATTTTACAGAAATAAATTTTCCAGAGGCTAGAAATAGTAGCCAAATTTCACTAAAAAAAAAGACAAAGAATTGCACAGTGCAGTGTTTCTTATACAAGAGAGCCTGGCCCCTTTTGTTGTGAGGTTCTGAGAATTGAAAAGTGGGTGAGCAGATTGCAACCACCACCACCACCACCATTATCGTCATCTTTAATAAATATAAGATGGTTTTTAAACCGTTTAAACTTGTCCAACAAAGGCCGTCTCAGGGGAAATCATTGCACTGGCTTCATAGAATTTATTTATTGATAGCAAGTTACAGAATATATGGATCAAAATTAGGCCCCATAAACCTGTTAACCTCACCTACCCAGCAAACTCCCATTGTGTTCATAATGGATGCAAACATTGTTTTATCTTGTTAATAAAGAAAGAACGGTTGGCGGTGCAAAACAATGATACGTCAGGCAACTGGTGTTTGTCAGTACGAGAACCACTGAGCCACTCAGATATATGATGTTTGTTAAATTATGTTTTTTAATTGTATGATGGGCGATATCGCTCATAAAGTCTGATATTAGAAAAAGGTTACCCATGTGCAGTAGTGGTTGTGTGGTAAGTAGCTTGCTAACCAATCACATGGTTCCGGGTTCAGTCCCACTGCGTGGCATCTTGGGCAAGTGTCTTCTGCTATAGCCCCGGGCCGACCAATACCTTGTGAGTGGATTTGGTAGACGGAAACTGAAAGAAGCCTGTCGTATATATGTATATATATATGTATGTGTGTGTTTGTGTGTCTGTGTTTGTCCCCCTAGCATTGCTTGACAACCGATGCTGGTGCGTTTACGTCCCCGTCACTTAGCGGTTCGGCAAAAGAGACCGATGGAATAAGTACTGGGCTTACAAAAAAAAAAAAAAGAAGTCCCGGGGTGCTAAAGGCGGTGCTCCAGCATGGCCGCAGTCAAATGACTCAAACAAGTAAAGAGTATGCCTGCTTAATGTGGCCACTCAATCTGCTAAAAGTAGTAGTCAAATCGCTCCTAAATCATATCCTACCGTTGGATACTGTAATACTAGATATAAAAAAAAGGTTGGGGGATGGTCACGGTTGAAATGCCTCTCTCTGACCATATGTTTACTCATTCAGGACACAGAACTGAATCTAAACAATTTACCTTAACATGAAATTTGTTGATATTTAACGATTGCAAATAACGGTTAACTTTGAGACGAGAGAGAGAGAGAGAGAGAGAGGGAGAGAGGGAGAGAGAGAGAGGAGACCCCTCTTCTCACAAACCCCACTTCTCTGACATTCTGTAGATAACGAAGGTTGAGAATGACAGTTGAATAAAGGCGGCAGTAAAAGAGAAAGAGCCAACAGCAGTCGTAACATATATATAACGGCCACTGGAGCAGTGTAGTCTTACAAGTGGAAGCGCAATACAAAATGTGGTTAATAGCAAGTGGCTAATAGCACTTGGGTGCAGTTGAAAAACAGTAGATTTAAATTAAATTAAAAATAGAAAGTGAAGCTTCCTCATTCTTTTTGTTTTTACTGCATTGTCTCTTGCTGACGCAACAATTTCAATTAAGACTTTTTTTTGTTCCTTGGGTACATCAAGAGGTCTTTTTTGTTGCAAACATTCGAGTAAGACATCCAGTTTGAGGATAACATAAACCAGTTCTCAGACCCATCTCCCTGGGGCCCAACGGGTCTAATCTACGTATGCTGTGGTTTGTTTAGTAAATAGATACCACAGGAGCCAGTGCATTGATTTGCCCGTTGGCCTACTCTGCAACTAAGATGGCCTTGACATCATCCCTTCCTCTGACTAACTTCGGAGGCCCTGAAAAGGGACTGAGCGCTATACCAACCTTTTATCAATTTAGGTTTTGTGGCTTTTATTGGCCAAGGTCATGTCTAACTTAACAGCATCACCTGGAGTAGTCTTTTTAAGTTGTTCTATGACATTATAGCCCACCAGAGTTGGGCGTTGTTTGTCGAAGTGTATCCGGGTGTGAGATTCATTTCGGTGAACAGCTACTTCCCACTTGAGTAATCATGAAAAATGAATAAATGAAATATTCCTCGCCCCAAGAATTGCAGTGACTTGAGCATCTCTACCTTTACTTTACCCAAGTACTGGACTCCTTCAATACGAACAAATTAGTTATCTTTTAGAATAAGATTTGGGTTTTGAAGTATAAAAATGCAAAACAGAAAATACCGGAACAATCTTAAACGATTCAACAACGCAATTCACTAACTTTTATGAATACTATAAGCTGTGACTATACCATTGGATCTCTTAAAGAAGGTAGGTTGTGGATTGGGGATGACTTAGCTGCGATTTCTAGCAGGTCGATTTGGTCTGGAAAAGATAAATTTGTGTGCCGCATGGAAAGGTGAACTCTGACGTTTTGAGCTGGGATTCTTCGATGAAATCAACTTTTTATGGTGAAGTAGATTAAGGTGGAGTGTTCTGTTCATAACTGCAGCCTATTGCTAATTTTCTCAGACCTGGTCTTTTACTCTTCTTCCTGAACTGTCCAGTTCTCAATTAACTCCACACAAAAAAAAGCTTTAAGCAAAATGAATACTTTTAATAAATTTTTCTACAAATACTTATACAGTTGGTATAGATTCCGATTATACTGGAATTTGTTGTAAATTTTTTTCTCGGAGTCTTAAGCAAACAAAACATTTTCTCTAGTTCATTTATTACGTGTCATTTTCAGTTTGAGCTTACCTTTTTCAAACTGGAGCCTTTTGTTAAAATGGAAACACGTTTAAGTGCTGCACCAATGTAAGGGCAGTCTAACGCAATTATAAATAGGCATTAAGTTGCAATATTCTTCATCATTAAAAAATGCAACAGTTACATTTTTCTCTGATAGTAGGGAATACTTGTTGTTAACGATTTTTATTGAATTACGCGCCAATGAGGGGCCTGTCAGTTATGAGTAGTAATTCCGAAAGTCCGACCATGTGTGATCAGAGGTCAGTTCAATTATTGTTATTTTGGAGTTAAACAACAATTTGAAAGCAATAATATCAGTGCAATCGGCTTTCAACTATCATCCGATTACGAACACTGAAGGAGCCACTACATGGTCACTCGGTCTGCTAGAAATAACCACGTCCTATCATCATAACGAAATGGAAGCTTAAGCCTGAGGGGGAAAAAAATGAAAAGAAATGGTTGTCACCACCGGGGCCAAACGTTTAGGGGTTAGGCCCTTTCCACTTGAGTTATTTTTAAAACATCTCTATTTATTATGCTTTTTCTTTCTGATTTTTAATTTAAAAAATTACAAGTAGTATTTATTTTAAATAAAAACACAAATGTATAAATTTTTTGGCACTAAATTTGGATTTTTTGCGTGGAATCAAGTACTTTGACCTCCTTACCCTAATATGCTACAAATCCCATATTTTGGTTCGGAAAAGGGGGTGGCGAATTGGATTTTTCTTTTTTCGTTGAATGAATTGCGGTGATATAGAAAGAGTGTATAATATATGTTGTACATACCTTAATTTTCTTTTTCATGACATTGTAGCAATTTTATGACAGTGTAGCAAAATAGTAGTCAATTAGATAAAGACTGGCACTACATTTATTTTTCTAATATAGAAACACGATTTTTAATTTACGGCACAGATTTGAGGAGACAATTTTGTTGACTTCAGCCGTAGAGATATCGCCACATGTTCCAATTTAAAGCCGGTTTCTCTTGATCTCTATCAAATTGTCAAATTCACATTCGACCAAATAAGACGATATCTTGCTGATATAGAACTATTGGGGTATTTTTTTCAACCTCGTCACATAGTCACATATTTGCACCTTTCAATTTAAACAAAGTCTTAATTAAGCAATTACGACAAATAAGCAGAAATGTCACGTTCTAATTTTTGTCATTCCTGACATTCCAGACATTCCAGACATTCCAGACATTCCTGACATTCCTGACATTCCAAAGAGGGTGGCGAAGAGATCAAAGAGGTGTGCCGACATAGATTAAAGAGGAGTGCCGACATAGATCAAAGAGGAGTGCCAACATAGATCAAAGATGGTGCCGAAAGAGATCAAAGGGGCTTCCGCCAGAGATCAAAGATGGTGCCGGCAAAGATCAAAGAGGAGTGCCGACAGAGGTCAAAGAGCCTGTTGACAGAGATCAAAGATCGTGCCAACAGAGATCAAAGCCGGTGCTGAAAGAGATCAAAGATGGTGCGGACAGATATTCCAGACATTCCTGACATTCCTGACATTCCAGACATTCCAATTTTTGACATACCAGACATTCCTGACATTCCTGACATTCCAGACATCCCAATTTTTGACATTCCAGACATTCCTGACATTCCAGACATTCAAATTTTTGACATTCCTGACATTCCAAAGAGGGTGCCGAAGAGATCAAAGTGGAGTGCCGACATATCAAAGAGGGTACCGAAAGAGATCAAAGAGGGTGCCGACAGAGATCAAGGAGGGTGTCGACAGAGATCAAAGAGGGTGCCGACAGAGATCAAAGAGGGTGCCGACAGAGATCAAAGAGGGTGCCGACAGAGATCAAAGAGGGTGTCGACAGAGATCAAAGAGGGTGTCGACAGAGATCAAAGAGGGTGCCGACAGAGATCAATAAGGGTGACGACAGAGATCAAAGAGGGTGCCGACAGAGATCAAAGAGGGTGCCGACAGAGATCAATAAGGGTGTCGACAGAGATCAAAGAGGGTGCCCACAGAGATCAAAGAGGGTGTCGACAGAGATCAAAGAGGGTGTCGACAGAGATCAAAGAGGGTGCCGACAGAGATCAAAGAGGGTGCCGGCAGAGATCAAAGTGGGTGTCGACATAGATCAAAGAGGGTGCCGACAGAGATCAAAGAGGGTGCCGAAAGAGATCAAAGAGGGTGTCGACAGAGATCAAAGAGGGTGCCGACAGAGATCAAAGAGGATGCCGACAGAGATCAAAAAGGGTGTCGACAGAGATCAAAGAGGGTGCCGACAGAGATCAAAGAGAGTGCCGACAGAGATCAATAAGGGTGTCGACAGAGATCAAAGAGGGTGCCGACAGAGATCAAAGAGGGTGCCGACAGAGATCAAGGAGGGTGTCGACAGAGATCAAAGTGGGCGTCGACAGAGATCAAAGAGGGTGCCGACAGAGATCAAAGAGGGTGCCGACAGAGATCAAAGAGGGTGCCGACAGAGATCAAAGAGGGTGCCGACAGAGATCAAAGAGGATGCCGACAGAGATCAAAGAGGGTGTCTACAGAGATCAAAGAGGATGCCGACATAGATCAAAGAGGGTGCCGACAGAGATCAAAGAGGGTGACGACAGAGATCAAAGAGCGTGTCGACAGAGATCAAAGAGGGTGCCGACAGAGATCAAAGAGGGTGTCGACAGAGATCAAAGTGGGTGTCGACATAGATCAAAGAGGGTGCCGACAGAGATCAAAGAGGGTGCCGACAGAGATCAAAGAGGGTGTCTACAGAGATCAAAGAGGATGCCGACATAGATCAAAGAGGGTGCCGACAGAGATCAAAGAGGGTGACGACAGAGATCAAAGAGCGTGTCGACAGAGATCAAAGAGGGCGTCGACAGAGATCAAAGAGGGTGCCGACAGAGATCAAAGAGGGTGCCGACAGAGATCAAAGAGGGTGCCGACAGAGATCAAAGAGGGTGTCGACAGAGATCAAAGAGGGTGTCGACAGAGATCAAAGAGGGTGCAGACAGAGATCAAAGAGGGTGCCGACAGAGATCAAAGAGGGTGCCGACAGATATCAATAAGGGTGTCGACAGAGATCAAAGAGGGTGCCGACAGAGATCAAAGAGGGTGCCGACAGAGATCAAAGAGGGTGTCGACAGAGATCAAAGTGGGCGTCGACAGAGATCAAAGAGGGTGCCGACAGAGATCAAAGAGGGTGCCGACAGAGATCAAAGAGGGTGCCGACAGAGATCAAAGAGGATGCCGACAGAGATCAAAGAGGGTGTCTACAGAGATCAAAGAGGATGCCGACATAGATCAAAGAGGGTGCCGACAGAGATCAAAGAGGGTGACGACAGAGATCAAAGAGCGTGTCGACAGAGATCAAAGAGGGTGTCGACAGAGATCAAAGAGGGTGCCGACAGAGATCAAAGAGGGTGCCGACAGAGATCAAAGAGGGTGCTGACAGACATCAAAAACGGTGTCGACAGAGATCAAAGAGGGTGCCGACAGAGATCAAAGAGGGTGCCGACAAAGATCAAATAGGGTGTCGACAGAGATCAAAGTGGGTGTCGACAGATTAAAAAGGGTGCCGACAGAGATCAAAGAGGGTGACGACAGAGATCAAAGAGGGTGCCGACAGAGATCAAAGAGGGTGTCGACAGAGATGAAAGAGGGTGCCGACAGAGATCAAAGATGGTGCCGACAGAGATCAAAGAGGGTGCCGACAGAGATCAAAAAGGGTGTCGACAGAGATCAAAGAGGGTGCCGACAGAGATCAAAGAGGGTGCCGACAGAGATCAAAGAGGGTGCCGACATAGATCGACAGAGATGAAAGTGGGTGTCGACAGAGATCAAAGAGGGTGCCGACAGAGATCAAAGAGGGTGTCGACAGAGATCAAAGAGGGTGCCGACAGAGATCAAAGAGGTTGCCGACAGAGATCAAAGAGGGTGCCGACAGAGATCAAAGAGGGTGCCGACAGAGATCAAAGAGGGTGTCGACAGAGATCAAAGAGGGTGCCGACAGAGGTCAAAGTGGGTGTCGGCAGAGATCAAAGAGGATGCCGACAAAGATCAAAGAGGGTGCCGATAGAGATCAAAGAGGGTGCCGATAGAGATCAAAGAGGGTGCCGACAGAGATCAAAGGGGGTGCCGACAAAGATCAAAGAGGGTGCCGACATAGATCAAAGAGGGTGCCGACAGAGATCAAAGAGGGAGCCGACAGAGATCAAAGAGGGTGCCGACAAAGATCAAAGAGGGTGTCGACATAGATCAAAAAGGGTGCCGACAGAGATCAAAGAGAGTGCCGACAGATCAAAGAGGGTGCCGATAGAGATCAAAGTGGGTGCCGACAGAGATCAAAGAGTGTGCCGACAGAGATCAAAGAGGGTGCCGACAGAGATCAAAGAGGGTGCCGACAGAGATCAAAGAGGATGCCGACAGAGACCAAAGAGGGTGTCTACAGAGAGCAAAGAGGATGACGACATAGATTAAAGAGGGTGCCGACATAGATCAAAGAGGGTGCCGACAGAGATCAAAGAGGGTGCCGACAGGGATCAAAGAGGGTGTTGACAGGGATTAAAGAGGGTTACGACAGATATCAAAGAGGGTGCCGACAGAGATCAAAGAGGGTGTCGACAGAGATCAAAGAGGGTGCCGACAGAGATCAAAGAGGGTGCCGACAGAGATCAAAAAGGGTGCCGACAAAGAGGGTGCCGACAGAGATCAAAGAGGGTGCCGACAGAAACCAAAGAGGGTGCCGACAGATATCAAAGAGGGTGACGACAAAGATCAATAAGGGTGCCGACAGAGATCAAAGAGGGTGCCGACAGAGATCAAAGAGGGTGCCGACAGAGATCAAAGAGGGTGCCGACAGAGATCAAAGTGGGTGCCGACATAGATCAAAGAGGGTGCCGACAGAGATCAAAGTGGGTGTCGACATAGATCAAAGAGGGTGCCGACAGAGATCAAAAAGGGTGCCGACAGAGATGAAAGAGGGTGTTGACAGAGATCAAAGTGGGTGCCGACAGAGATCAAAGAGGGTGCCGACAGAGATCAAAGAGGGTGCCGACAGAGATCAAAGAGGGTGTCGACAGAGATCAAAGAGGGTGTCGACAGAGATCAAAGTGGGTGTCGACAGAGATCAAAGAGGGTGTCGACAGAGATCAAAGAGGATGTCGACAGAGATCAAAGAGGGTGCCGACAGAGATCAAAGAGGGTGCCGACAGAGATCAAAGAGGGTGCCGACAGAGATCAAAGAGGATGCCGACAGAGACCAAAGAGGGTGTCTACAGAGATCAAAGTGGGTGTCGACAGAGATCAAAGAGGATGCCGATATAGATTAAAGAGGGTGCCGACATAGATCAAAGAGGGTGCCGACAGAGATCAAAGAGGGTGCCGACAGAGATCAAAGAGGGTTCCGACAGAGATCAAAGAGGGTGCCGACAGAGATCAAAGAGGGTGCCGACAGGGATCAAAGAGGTGCCGACAGGGATCAAAGAGGGTTACGACAGAGATCAAAGAGGGTGCCGACAGAGATCAAAGAGGGTGTCGACAGAGATCAAAGAGGGTGTCGACAGGGATCAAAGAGCGTGCCGACAGAGATCAAAGAGGGTGCCGACAGAGATCAAAAAGGGTGCCGACAGAGATCAAAGAGGGTGCCGACAGAGATCAAAGAGGGTGCCGACAGAGATCAAAGAGGGTGCCGACAGAGATCAAAGAGGGTGCCGACAGAGATCAAAGAGGGTGCCGACAGAGATCAAAGTGGGTGTCGACATAGATCAAAGAGGGTGCCGACAGAGATCAAAGAGGGTGCCGACAGAGATCAAAGAGGGTGTCGACAGAGATCAAAGAGGGTGTCGACAGAGATCAAAGAGGGTGCCGACAGAGATCAAAGAGGGTGCCGACAGAGCTCAAAGAGGGTGCCGACAGAGATCAAAGTGGGTGCCGACAGAGATCAAAGAGGGTGCCGACAGAGATCAAAGTGGGTGTCGACATAGATCAAAGAGGTTGCCGACAGAGATCAAAGAGGGTGCCGACAGAGATCAAAGAGGGTGTCGACAGAGATCAAAGTGGGTGTTGGCCGAGATCAAAGTGGGTGCCGACAGAGATCAAAGAGGGTGCCGACAGAGATCAAAGAGGGTGTCGACAGAGATCAAAGTGGGTGTTGGCCGAGATCAAAGTAGGTGCCGACAGAGATCAAAGAGGGTGCCGACAGAGATCAAAGAGGATGTCGACAGAGATCAAAGAGGATGCCGACAGAGATCAAAGAGGGTGCCGACAGAGATCAAAGAGGGTGTCGACATAGATCAAAGAGGGTGACGACATAGATCAAAGAGGGTGCCGACAGAGATCAAAGAGGTTGCCGACAGAGATCAAAGAGGGTGCCGACATAGATCAAAGAGGGTGCCGGCATAGATCAAAGAGGATGTCGATAGAGATCAAAGACGGTGCCGACAGAGATCAAAGAGGGTGTCGACAGAGATCAAAGAGGGTGTCGACAGAGATCAAAGAGGATGCCGACAGAGATCAAAGAGGGTGCGGACAGAGATCAAAGAGGGTGCCCATATAGATCAAAGAGGGTGCCGACAGATATCAATGACAGTGCAAACACAGATCAAAGACGATGCTGAATGAGATCAAAGATGGTGCCGACAGATATTCCAGACATTCCTGACATTCCAGACATTCCATTCATGAAATTCCAGACATTCCAGACATTCCTGCCATTCCAGTCCTTCCAGACATTCCAGTTATTCCTGACATTCTAACATTCCTGACATTCCAGAAATTCCTGACATTCCAGACATTCCAGAGATTCCTGACATTCCAGACATTCCTGACATACCGTACATTCCTGACATTCCAACTTCTGACATTCCACACATTCCAGACATCATAGACATTCCTGACATTCCCGACAATCCAGACATTCCTGACTTTCCAGACATCCTTGACACTCCATACATTCATGACATTCCAGATATTCCTGATATTCCTGACATTCCATACATTTATGAAATTCTAGACATCCCAGACATTCCAGTCATTCCAGACATTCCAGGCATTCCTGACATTCCTGAGATTCCCGGCATTCCAGACATTCTTGACATTCCAGACATTCCTGACATTCCATACATTCCTGATATTCCTGACAGAGATCAAAGAGTCTGTCGACAGAGCTTCCCGAAGGAGATCAAAGAGTGTTGACAGAGATCAAAGTGGATGCCGAAAGAGATCAAAGAGGATGCCGAAAGAGATCAAATGGCGTACCGAAAGAGATCAAAGCGGGTCCCGAAAGAGAGCAAAGAGGAGTCCCGAATCACATCAATAAGGGTGCCGAAAGAATTCAAAGGGGGCCCCAAACCCTAAAGCCTACCCTAACCCTAACCTAACCATCACCCTCAGCCTTACCGTAACCCTAACCCTATCCCTAACCCTAACGCTAACCATAACCCTAACCCTAAACATAAACCTATCCCTAACCCTAAACCTAACCCTAACCCTAAAACTTTAACCTAACCCTAACCCTAACCCTGACCCAAACCCCTAACACTAACCCTCACCCTAACCCTCACCCTAACCCTCACCCTAACCCTAACCCTAACACTAACCCTCACCCTAACCCTAACGCTGACCCTAACCCCTAACCCTAACCCTAACCCATACCCTAAAACTAACCCTTACCCTAACCCTAACCATGACCCTGACCCTGACCCTAACCCTGACCCTGAGGTAACCCTGACCCTAACCAAAACCCTAACTCTAACCCTCACCCTTACCCTAACCCTAAGTGAAGCCCTAACCCAAACCCTATCCCTAACCATAACCCTATGCCTAGCCCTAACCCTAACCCTAACCCTAACACTAACCCTACCCCTAATCCTAACCCTAAACCCTAACCCTATCCCTAACCCTAACCCTAACTCTAACTCTAACCCTAACCCTTACCCTAACCCTAACCCTAACGCTAACCCTAACCCTAACCTAAGCCTAATACTAAACCATACCCTAACCCTAACCATAACCCTAACCCTAACCCTAACCCTAACCCTAACCCTAACTCTAACCCTAAACCCTAGCCCTAAGCCTAACCCTAAGCCTAAGACTAACCCTAACCCTTACCCTAACTCTAACCCTAACCCTAACCCTAACCCTAAAATCTAACCCTAAGCCTAACCCAAACCCTAACCCTAACCCTATCCCTAACCCTCACCCTAACCCTAACCCTAAACCTAAACCCTAACCTAAACCCTAACCCTAACACTAACCTTCACCTTAACCCTAACCCTAATCCTAACCCTAACCCTAAACCTAACCCTTACCCTAACCCAAACCCTGACCCTGACCCTAACCCTAACCCTGACGCTAACCCTAACCCTAACGCTAAAACCCTAACCCTAACCCTAACCCAAACCCTAACCGTAACCCTAACCATAACCCTAACCCTAAAACTTTAACCTAAACCTAACCCTAACCCTAACCAAACCCTCACCCTATCTCTAATCCTATCCCTAACCCTAACCCTCACCCTAGCCCTAAGCCTTACCCCAACCCTAACCATCACCCTAACCTTAAACCTAACCTAACCTTAACCCTAACCCTAACCCTAACCCTAACCCTAACATTCACCCTAACCCTAACCCTAACCCTAACCCTAACCCTAGTCCTAAGCCTTACCCCAACCGTAAAACTAACCCTAACCCTATCCCTAACCCTAACCCTAAGCCTAACCCAAACCCTAACCCTAACCCTAACCCTAAACCAAACCCTAACCCTAACCCTAAACCCTAACCCTAACCCTAAACCAAACCCTAACCCTTACCCTAACACTAACCCTAACCCTAACTTTAACCGTAACCGTAACCCTAACCCTAACCGTAACCCTAACCCTAACCCTAACTCTAACCCAAACCCAAACCCTAACCCGCGAGTTACTATGGCTTGATAAAATGAATCATAATTTTACTCATTGCTTGCGGTGCCTTTGTAATCGTTTGAAGATATAGACACTCACTCGGTTCATTCGCCCCAGATCCAGCAGAACATCCAGAATATTTTGTTCCTATTTTTAGTGAGTAGGATATGATTTGAAGGAGATTTCACTCTTATTTCAGGGAGGTTGAATAACTGCAGAGGGACTCTCACACTACCGTTTGATATTTTGTGCTGGGTGTCCTGGGGCGACGATGACATATTATCAGACCGTGTCCATGACCGATATTAGATTAACAAATAACAATTGTTTCACTGACGTCACCAATGATCCTAGCTAACATATATAAGTCACTACACCTTCACTTACAGAAGATTCTTAATTTCTCATGGAATATTTAAAAATAAAGGGGCAGCCACAGTATTTTTTGTCGTATCATGGAAGATCAACTTGATTCTCTGTGCGTGCGTGAGTGCGTGCGTGTGTGTGTGTGCTTTGACTCTGGTCACCCAAAGTTGTGCATATGTACGGCTGTTGAATCATATTAATACAATATTGCATATATATGTAACGTTCAGCATTTAACATCTGGTAAATGATACGTTGAAACAATTGCAGTGAAAGCCTTCCAATCCATTTCCTCTCGTAATAAATTTTTTTATATGTATGTATGTATGTATGTATGTAGGTATGTAGGTAGGTAGGTAGGTAGGTATGTATGTAGGTATGTATGTATGTATGTGTGTATGTATGTATGTATGCATGTAGGTATGCATGTATGTATGTGTGTGTGTATTTATGTATCTATGTGTGTATTTATGTATGTGTGTATGTATGTATGTATGTATGCATGTATCATCGTTATTGACGGAATGAGTATTAGTTAAAATAGCATACTGTATATCTTACTTAACGTGGATATATAGTAGAAAAACCACAAAATTGCGATATTTATCTCCAGATAGTTATGTTTCGGTACTCCTTAGCACTATATGTCCATACAAGTTGCTGTCTTGAAACGAATAATACAGTTTTGTGCCTTTCTACAATATACTCTTTCTCTTTTCTCTTGTACTTGTTTCAGTCATTTGACTGTGGCCATGCTGGAGCACCATCTTTAGTCGAGCAAATCGACCTCAGGACTTATTCTTCGTAAGCCTAGTACTTATTCTATCGGTCTCTTTTGCTGAACCGCTAAGTTACGGGGACGTAAACACACCAGCATCGGTTGTCAAGCGATGTTGGGGTGACAAACACACACACACACATATACATGTATACGGCGGGCTTCTTCCAGTTTCCGTCTACCAAATCCACTCACAAGGCTTTGGTCGGCTCGAGGCTATAGTGGAAGACACTTGCCCAAGGTGCCACGCAGTGGGACTGAACCCGGAACCATGTGGTTGGCAAGCAAGCTACTTACCATACAGCCACTCCTACGCCTATTAGTCACATTTAGTAAGATATACAGCATGATATAAGTATAAAACTTAATGTGGCTATTTATGTATATGGTTTGGGTAAATGGCGCTTTTCAAATGATTTATGTCAATTCAATTTAAATCAATTAACCACGTATCGCAATTATGAAATTATGGAATTAATGCAGTTTATCCCTATGAAACAGCTGTTGAGCACAATTAAAGAATGAACTGCATGTGAAATTTATGGTCTTATGCTTTTATTTTCTCTCTCCCCTCCCCCTCTCTCTCTTCTCTTCTCTTACCTCACCTCTTCCTTTCCTCCTCTTCTCTTCCCCCTCTCCATCCTCTTTAACTCTCTCCCCTCTCTATAAGATATGTATGTGCAATTTCGATTTTGCTTTACAACATTACTACCCAGCTGCCTGGTCATCATGATTCAGTTGCCCATACCTAGCCGTATTTAAATAATTGAATTCAATTCAATTAAACTAAATTTTTAAAAAGTTTTTTTTTCTATAGATAACGCATTCAATATTATATAATTCACCCCACCCCCACCAAAAAAAAACACACCAAAACAAACGAAACTGAAACAAAAACAAAACCCCGAAACTAATCAAATATGCAAATATGCTGCTTATCCTCTAACCTCAAATAAGCTAGCGATCGAATAAATATCTCGAATGATTAACAAGATCTTGTTAGCAAATTATGCAGCTATTGTCAGTGGACCATAGCCATGCAGGGGATATCTATCTACACACACACACACACACACATTTCTTATTATACATACTCTATGGATATTCTGTGGATTTTCTCATAACTGGGGTGGTATCGTGAAAAAGGCTTCCCACTTCTCAATTTTCAGATAATCGGTGTTTATAGAAAAGTGCTTTATGTGGATAATACCAGAGTTTAATAATTCCAATAAATAATAATAATAATAATAATAATAATAATGATAATAATAATAATAAGTAACAACAAAAGAATGAGACCTCGATATTAGATAGAGGATTATCTATAAATGTTAGAATTTAGAACTAACAGTAAAATGTTTCATTATATATATATATATATATATATATATATATATATGTGTGTGTGTGTGTGTGTGTGTGTGTGTGTGTGTGTATGTATGTATGTATGTATGTATGTATGTATGTATGTATGTATGTATGTATGTATATATATAAAAGATCGCTTCTCAACCACATAGTTCTGGGTTCAGTCCCACTGCGTTGCACCTTGGGCAAGTATACTATATTCCTGGGCCAACCAAAGCATTGTGAGTGGATTTGGTAAACGAAAACTGAAAGGAACCCGTGGCGCGCGTGCGCGTGTATGAGAAAAGAGAAGGAAATGGAGAAATTGACGCATAGACATCAGTTTATTCAGATATTCAAATCAATATAATAATATATATGCATGGATGTTTGTTTGTAAGCCATGAAACCAGTGATGTTGCATGTACGTAGTCACAGGAATTGTTAGAAATAGCAGCCGATACAACAACAGCCCAAACCACCCTACTGTCTTCAATGAAGAGGTAAAATGGGATGAGGTGGGGTGGGGAAGAAAGTCTCGGTGATGCTTGATCATAACCATCCACTTTCACTTTGTCAAACAGAAGCCAGTATCAGTTGGTTTGGTAGAGCGAGGTGTTTTGGCAGCATAGATATCTTTTGACTGTAATTA
Organism: Octopus sinensis; assembly: GCF_006345805.1. NCBI lineage: Eukaryota > Metazoa > Mollusca > Cephalopoda > Octopoda > Octopodidae > Octopus > Octopus sinensis. The sequence continues at coordinate 2,402,917 of NC_043012.1, forward strand.
AGAATTATTTGTGTTGTTATTGTTGTTGAAGAATTATTATTATTATTGTTATTTTGTTGTGGAATTTAATTTTGTTTTGTTACGGATATATTTTTTGTTGTTTTTGCATTGTTGTTGTATACATCGCGTTCGCTTGACCGACCAGAAACAAATGCCAAATTTCGCTAGAATCACGCTCTCTATTTTTAAACAACACCAAAGCAACAAACAGCAACAACATTCCATTATCATTGACATCAGTCTGATATTAATCACACCATCTCATCTTAGACAATATTACAAAAATGAACGACGCAAAAACATGAGCAAAAATAATTCAACAACACAAAAATGAGAAAAAGTCGAAGGATTTTTTTTTTTAATTCAAAATTTTGTACGTTATTATTCATAGCGTTATCTGTTTCGAGATCCACCATTCCTTAAAAGAAGTATTTCACATCTCTCGAAATTTATAAAAAAAAAACCCAATAAAATCAACGACAAAAAATGATTCTTGATTACATTCATACATATCCTTTGTGGCAAACAATCTGGCGACAACACAGTGTCTACAAAATAAAAAAAAGCAACTAAAGACAAAAAAAAAAAAAAATGCTGCCGCTAAACAACTACAATCTGACAGAATAAAAGTGGTACGCTATAAGCAAAGATCGCTGAGGATTCATTGGCTACCGTGCTATTTTATACAAAACAGAAAAAAGACAAAAAAAGATGGGATGTTAACAGCTGGAACAACTCGACCATAGGTCTTCTCAGTGAGGGCCATCCTTAGGTTAAATACTGTCTATATACTATACTGCCTACCAACTCATGATTTATGATTTTGTTATAAGTTTCCGTCAGTAGACTGTGTCATTCGACCCCGGCACATATTACAGTCAGGTTCTCATCCAAATATGTCGTCGAACCATTTAGTTGTGGATACTGGAGTACAGACACATACCCACACATAATATAATATAATATAATATAATATAATATATGATGGGCTTTTGCGCAGATTTTGTCAACCAAATTCTACTCACAAAATATTGCTCAACTCAAAACTCATGTAGATGGTTGCTCAAGGTACCGCCAAGCAGGATCGAACCTGGATTCATGTGTTTAATGCGACGTACTTCTTCACCACACAACCATGCCTATATTAACATGGATATCGTTGCTATGGGCGACACAGTCCTCAATGGTTGAGCTGCATCTTGCCAGTGTTCGGGATCTAAAGCTTAAGGACTACTTAATGAATCTCTTAAACGATAACAAGTGATGGGGATTATTTATTCGACTCATTACACGATTAATATTACGGATAAATAGATGTCATATAATCTCATTTGCCTTCTGTCATAATTATGATGTCCTATGTTCTGTGTATGAATCGATTCGTTCCACTACAAGGCAAGCCAAAGACATACAAGATATTTTACGATTTTGATTAGTTTTGGTTTTTATTGTTTTATTGTTGTTGTTTAGCTCCAAGTGAGCTCTTATAGAACAGACTTATGATGAAAGGCACTTCAGCCTCGACCATTCTGCCCTTTTTTTTTTTAATAGGACTTCTTTTAAGTCAGTACGGCGTGATTTGACAGCATTTAGCTGCTGTTTCTAGCGTCTCAATTGACCACACAGAGGCTCTTCTCACGGATTCGTACGCTGTTCGTGGGTTAGAGCTTGAAAGGGCTTATGCTTAATTTTTGTTTAGTCCCTTTCGTGACCATGTTTCTATTGAAATGCACTACCTTTGCTTCAATTTATTTTGAAAAAAAAAAAAAAAGAGTAAGTAACTCTCGTTATTTAGCTAGTGTTTGGGAAGTTTTAATAATAATGAAATAATAATAATAATGAAATTATTGTATATAGTGCTCAGGTGCACCACAATTAATTTAGAACACTTTAAAAAAGGAAGTTTAAATCAGGGGCGGCCTCTGGTAGGTTAGTATTAAAAGGGTGATACCTCTTGCAGTCACTGGGGCCGATAACAGATGACGAATAGATTTAAAAAAAAAAAAAGATTTGTTGACAGGTAAGTTGATAATTGCAGTTACATAGGTAGAAAGAAATGTACGTATAGATAGATTCAGAATAAGAGAGATAGAGAAAGGTAGAAGTTATTGTTTACCACCGGTCGCTCCTAAATGAGCAAATTTATAATCAAAGGTGCTCTGGCCATCATGATCGATGATACTGAGCCCCTGAAAAGCCCTAATCAATGAAACGGGTGATCATATTTGACTAATACTAAGTTTTGTCTTGGGCATCTCGTATCTAG
>NC_043012.1:2410182-2557682 GCF_006345805.1 Octopus sinensis
AGGTTCTTTATTTGTCTCAAGGGCGTGGAATGGAGGGCATTTACATGGACAGGTTTAAAAAAAACATGGGATGGAGTTTATCAAAGGAAAGAGGAAAAAAGAACTAAAAAAAGAAACAGACGTGTACAATAATGACCATAACAACGATAGTTGTAGTATATTGATCATATCATATTCCGTTTGATATCGATTCTAACCCAGCAAATTAGAAAGTTTGGCCAAACATCTTGCTCACGCAAAATTTTTTGAACGTAAAAATGTCCTATGTTGAACGACAAGTTTTTTGTGTCGGTTGTCTTTATAGAATGGATTAATTGTTTGGTTAAGAGTTCTTATCAAAGAGGCATTGTTTAACCGTCATTTTTTGGCCCATCACTGCTGCCACGACCGCCTCTTCTTGTGGTTGTTCTTCGCACACAATCCCTATATATGGTAATAATAAGGTGGGAACAGGGCAATTGGTAGTCGTATAAGATACCTACCTATCTACTAGCACACAGACATACATACACAGGTAACTTACATATTCACATGTAAAACAAATTGCACAGGTGTATAACATATTACACACGTACAAATTCTCTCTCTCTCTTCACACATACACGTCTATCTATCTGTCTGTCTATCTATCTATCTATCTATCTATATATATATATACATACATACATACATACACACACCCACACACACGTGTATATACATATCCATATACACTACACACATGCACACAGAGCACGAATATGCATTTGTATTTCCAAATGTATACACAAATAATGATGATAGACTACGTACAAATATTTAAATATTTGTAAATAGATATACACGCATATTCATAAACACTCACAGTACATTAACATATTTCATATGTACACACATAGCTTGTTATATATTGTGAACGTAAGGTACCCGTTGCCGAACACGCATTTAGATACACACCCGTATGTAAATTGTACACACATGTGTATTATTTATTCGTAGCCAAGACCCGCTTCCTCTCTCATCCATATTTCAACTATCCCTCATTTAATCTGTTATGACATATGTGAATCAGTCTCTCCGCCAGCCCTTCGTCTGCTTAAATCGACCAGGTATACGATTATTAAGGATCAAAGGCGCTTTAACCATGGTTATTCTATCTTTTACATTTCATGAATTAACGCTATCTCCTATGTCCCCTTTTTTATTATTGTCATTCAAGACAATAGGCTATGATTTCGAGGAGGGAGATTTGGCTGCTATTCTTCTAGCCCGTCGAACGCCCACGTAGTGTTTTCCATGGTGGCTTGTCTATTTCTCCTGTTCATCAACTGATCAAGCAGACCTATAAATGATTAAAGACACGTCAAGTCTTGATCATATATCCTTAATAATGGAACACCTTTTTAGGGTATCTAGGATATATTTATTATCTCGTATGCCCTTACCCACTTTTTGAGACGACGGGGTGTGTGTGTGTGATTCGGAGATTTCGTATCTGTTTCTAGCATGTCGTACGACTGCGTGGCGGACACCGTTGTTGGTTCATCCACTTCGAGAATCTGTGGCTGTCTCTCTCTCTCTCTCTCTCTCTCTCTCTATATATATATATATATATATATATATATATAACAATTAAGGATAAAATCTTAATAAGGAATTTTGGTAGTAATGACATGTCACTCTTAGCGTGTGGCATTTATGTGTAATAATGCCCTCTATACAATATATATATATTTGCAACATTTAATAAAGCCTGTCCTTGTATGAAACGATTGTACTAAAAACCTATCCATTCTTGTTGCTTCTTTCTCGCTTATAATCACCCCACATTACTGTATTGTTAAAACAGTATAGTTTTTTTTGGTGCATCTAAGTTAGGTACCATATTCAAGTAAATTCATTTAAATTAACTTGAATCTTTATTGCTTTTTGTATATATATATATATATATATATATATATTGTTGTGTCTAGGGATAGATTGTGTGTGTTTCTCTATATATGTTTCTGTTGTCTGTCTCCACACGAGTGTGTGTATATGTCATTGTGTTTGTGTACGGATGTCATCCGTGTCAATTAGCTGTGTCTCTTAGTCTGTGTGTGTGTTTGACATTCACCTGAGCATGTGGTCAGCATTGACATATACAACACAATAATAGCTATGTATGATGCGTGAAATATAATTTACACACAAACACACGTATATTTGTAAGTGTGTATACATGCAAATACACACATATTTACAAATACAGAGAGAGGAGAGTTGCTTTTTTCTCTCAGCAGGTTTTCTTAGAAAGTAAAACACCGTAGACTCTGTCTGCTGTGTGTATTATTTTGTATTTAAATTCACGGTCAATTACATCTACTAATCTTTTTCTGTGTGGTGTGTGCGAATGATTCCATAAAACTGTGTATCAGTCAGCTATCGAATCGATTTGTGTGTGTATGTATATAAAGTGGAAGCCGCTTATTGCGATCACTCTGGACAGAGCCTTTAAAAAATAACAACGACCGGTTGTTAACCTTATGTGAAGGCTATAACAACACCCTGAGCGTACTTGGGATCCACTAATTTCGATAACAACTGATAACACTGTCCTGTGATTATAATAAGCGGCTTCTACAGTATATATATTTTGAAGTCGTTACTCAGTTTCCCGCCGCGTGCATTTATATAATCTTGTGTCTAGATAAAAATAAATTAGTTGACCAATGAAGGCCTAACCCAATCTTTAAATCAACCTGACTGTTTGATGTACCTTTTCAAGTGAAGAGACTTAAGCCCCCCTAAATAAGTGACAGGCTGAGAAGACATCTACCTGTCTGGGTCTGTTGCTGTTTTAGTTTCTACTAGGAAATATTTGTCAGTCTATGATGGTTTTTTTTTTTTTTACCCGACTACATGAAAACTCGAACTCTTTTCCTACTGTAACCATCGTCCCATATAATTTATACATTTTAATTTGATAACAAAAATTAAAAATAAAGACACAGGTATCCCCTCTCTGTCAAGGAAACATGGATGAAGGGGGAAAATAAATTGATTCGTAATTTATAATCGATGTTATTTCTTTCTCTGTCTCTTCTCTAGCGTATGACGAATGCATGCAATTCTAAATACGCATGTGCGAGGTAATCAAATAGGGGGACCAGTATTCAATAGTTGACTAATTACAAACTGATCCCTCATTTTATGTTCATCCTTGTGACAGTTATTAAATATCCTCAAACATGCATTTATTTATTTATTTATTTATTTATTGGCTGTCGCTTCATATTATATGTCTTAAATTGCAGAAAATAAATGAAAGTCTGTAATTAAGGATATATGAATTGGCCGAGCAAAATGTTAATTATTATAGGAAACAAAACTGTTAGGGATCGGTGTAGTCGAGTTAAAAAATCATATTCAATATATTGTTAGCATTTTTTTCCTTTTGGTTTTCTACGAAATAATTGTCTTTGTACCTTTTTCAGTTGAGAAATTGGTCACTAGGATAAATATCTTATAGATCAGACTGATCTTAGAGATGATGATAATTAAAAACTGTTACATTACTGAAATGAATACCTCCCGCATCTATAAACTGAAAGTGGAGCCTGATTAACAACATCTGTTAGTTTGTTTTGTCTACACACAACATTATCAAAAATAAATATACATACATGTTCAGAAAATAGATTTATATTTAAACATAATGAATGATCAATGACCCGTCCTCTAACCTATGTTGCATTTCAATCTTTTTTCTTTCCCTCCCGTCTGCCTTTTCAGTTCAGATTGCGTACATATTTCCTTTTAGTCAAATAATACTAATGATAAAAAGACATCTTTGTATTGACATTTCTTCATTAGCTCAGTTGATTTAACTCTTGTTATCACTCATATAAAGTCAAAGCTCGTTGCATAATACATTTCAGTTCATTTCTGGGCCTGGTACCAAACTCCACACACGCATGCACGCATGTACCGTGTGATTTAATCATTATTCCAATTTTATATTGTTCTTCATCATTCTAAGTTGAAACGATTTCAATGCTCTAGTAAAATATATACATATACACACCCGCTCACGTTTCCCCCCTCCATTACAAATTATGCTAAGATATATATATATATATATATATATATATATATATATATATATATATATCGCCATGGTTATTGTCATCTATTTCGTTGATAATTTGATTAAATTTACAATGCAAGCAGGTAAGATTTGGCTGCTATCCAAGCCAAGTGATTGTCACCTGTCACGATACTGCTAAGGAAGCTGGCTGCGACTTTGGGACCCTTTTACAGACCGACACATCTACCTACCTACCTTTAAAACTAATACACTGCTTAAGGATCAACACTGAAATAATACTAATATCTTTTAATAATCGCTCCACTATTTTGGCATTTCTACAGAGAGATTAAACCAGCATGGAGTGACAGAAAATAAAATTAACTCCTGCCTTTCCACAGTAGCATCTGTAATGTGTTTAAGATGTTAATAATGTTTAGGTTGATGTAATAAATTCGAATCTGAATATGTCTCGTTTACTTTCAGTATTTGGCCAAGGCAACCTATTACTATCTCTCTTTTCTCTCCCTCCAAATCGTGGGCCTGAGAATCATACACTTATTTCTCCATATATTTGAACCTTCATCCATCCATGAGAAAATATAAATTACAATCTTGGCGAGAACCAACAACCGAAAGGTTTCGTCCTTTATGTAACCAAGTTTCCTCGTTCTGTCTCTCCTGTGAGACTTCAAAATAGTTATTCCCATGTTGTTCATACTTTATGTAATCTTGGTATTTATATACGATTAAAATCATTGATTTTTTAACATTTTTTCGTTATCGACCGATTATTAACTTCATTACGGTAGCCTCTGGAGCGAGGATTGAGATCGTATGTCCTCATGTCCTAAGTATACTTTCTACTGTATGTCCGGTTTTTACTGTTCTCTTCTGTTAATTGATCTGGCTAGGTCATCGTAATTCCTTCTTTAAAACTCATCTGTATAAGCAATATTTCTGTGCCATATCTCGATTACTGCCATCATCCAGTTTCGGATCAAACTAACTTGTCACCTATCGTTTCGGTTTCAATTTTGCTGAAAGAAACACGAAAAAAAAAGCCCAGTTTCTTTTCCCTACTCGACTGAAAACTGTCATTATGTCACCAAAGTCAAGTTCTTCTTAATTACAGCTTATTAGCTAAAACGACAATCCTGTGGAATCCTTAAAATCTATTTTATCAGTCTAGGAATGTGTGTATGTATATATATATGCATGCATACATACATATATATATATATGCATGCATACATACATATATATATATGCATGCATGCATACATAAATATATATATATATATATATGCATGCATACATAAATGTGTGTGTGTATATATGAGAGAGAGAGATACATAGATTGATGATGATGATTAAAAGATGTAGTTTACTTTTGGAGGGGAAAATATAATTACGACAGTTGAATCTATTAAGCAAAAAAAAAAAAAAAAAAGAGGGGAATGAAAAAAATTAACGACGACGATGACACACTTGTGATCCTTCTTTTAATATTTTATTTTCGTTTTCTTCTTTGAGAAAATACTAGTTGCTGCGACAGATCACTGGTTACATTGGAACGGCGGCAGCCGTGTAAGACCGGCTTGGTTAATATATAGACATGACATCACTTCCTACACGCACCTTCTCTCTCTCTCAATTAACATGCCAACTTCTTGGATCTCTTTTAAACACTCCCCTTTCCTAGCACAATTCTTGTCGTTTTTACACATTGTGTCAGAGTCAGACCTGAATTTCGCTTTATTGTCTTTCTTCTAAGATGCTAAAAACGACTCTCTCGATTCAAAAATAGCTAGCTTATATTAAGTTAATTATTTCTTCGACTCGTGACTAACAAGCAAGCTCTCGTTGGCTTCACATACTTTTTTTTCCCTTTATTCCTTGTAAATGCTTTCTTTTTAAATAGTTCATAGCATTAATTGGTTGGCATACGAATACAAACATTGCCATAACAAAGAAAAAAAAAAGTCGGTGACATTTAATTACGAAAGCCGTTAGATTTGATTATGTCATGTCTTTGCTTTGGAGCTTAATCGCAGAAAGTGTCCTGGTTCGCGGAAACAGTTCGAGAACTTGAAATCATTTCAATGATAATCATTATTTTGCATTCTTGTCATCTCTTTAAATTGGACTTATAGACAGATAATGGCAGAGATAGCATCACAATTTAGAGTACGAATCCTGTTTAAATAATAATAATAATAATAATTATTATTATTATTATTATTTTCAAATTTTGGCACAAAGCCAGTAATTTCGGGGCGGGGTAAGTGGATTAGGTCGACCCCAGTACTCAACTGGTACTTATTTTATTGACCTCAAAAGGATGACAGGCAGAGTCGGTCTCGGTGGGATTTGAACTCAGAACGTAAAGTGATGGAAAAAAATACGGTGAAGCATTTCTCCCAGCAAAACTCTACTCGTATATCGAACAAAAACAAAAACAAAAAAAACTATTTTTTTAATACTTTGTATATATTTTTTCTTTTTTAAAATTTTGTTTCTCCTTTCAAAATTGCAGATGTATGTGAGGAAATCATGAAACTCGAAACCGTTCTCATTTGGTTTCAGGTATCGGCTGTAGTTCTTGAGTGGCAATGTACGAGTAACGTTGAAAGGTATCTTAGAAGAAGCCGCTTAAATGAGGAAGCTAAACTCGGCGGTAGATTTCGCATATCTCTTATCTCCTCCAGCAGGATACGAATGGATGAGGTGGTGGCGGGGGTGACATAGTAACACTTTATAAGGAATAGATTTCGATAAAGGATCAGGGTGATAATGAAATTCTTACTATCCACTACTTATAGACATGTTTGAATTAAAACACGAACTACACAGATTGTTGGTTACTCTAACATACACTGACATTAACCACAAAACGGTCGAGCTAATCTGGGAACCTTTTCAACAGGCATGAGGAACCTGTATAGTTACAGCGGCGAATAGTAAGTGTATCTGTACTGAGAAAGCTAATTACAAATTCCTTGTTATATAACTATATTAAATTACTGTTTTAGTTTTGAGGATACCGTTCTTTTTATCTTTTTTGTTTTGGGAAACTTCGTCAGTGAGCGGTTTCATATTTCAGTGGTCAGAATTGCCCACCCTTACTCTACGCGGTCACTCGACCTGCTTCAAACAGTGGTCAGCTCTCTCTGACAGTCTGCCCTTTAAAATAAAGGATATATTGGACAACGTAATCCTTGATATACTAAAATATGGGATCATCATAGGTGGAGCGCTTTGATCCGTAACTCTGCTCGTTCAAGGCTAACCTGGACCGAAACAAAAACACCAACCACCAGATTGTTGTATTCTCATTCAGTTGGCAAAAAACTCGAAAGTGTAACAGCTGCGTGTACTTTTACACTGAACTATCAACTTCTAACGCACGATTTTCACAAAAAAAAAAAAAAAATCTCGGAAAAAATCCGAGTTTTTTTTCTTAGTGAAAATCGTGCGGTTGTTACTCGAAAATTTGACCCTTTGTTTTGCTTGGGGGTTTACAAATTTTGATTACCCCAGTTAGCTAATATTGTTTCAAATTTTGGCACAAGGCCAGTAATTTAGTGGGAAGGGTTTTGTCAATTACATCGACCCTATAATAAATCAGCACTTTATTTTTTATCAACACTATTGGGGATGGAGGAAAGGAAAGTTGACCTTGGTGGAGTTTGAACTCAGAACATAAGCTGGAAGAACTTCTAAGCATTTTCTCCAATGTGTTAACGATTCTGCCAATTTGCCAAGCACATTAAATTAGTGTTGAGTTTAGGGTGTATAATTCCAGAGGTATTCTGAAGCTTAGGTAGAAAGTAATAAAAAAAAAACAATTTTTTTATTACAAAGATAAAAAAAAAGAAAATTTTTTAGAGCAAAAGCATTGGAAAAGTAACCCAGACATGAGAGATAAGTTTACTTGAAAATAAAGTATGGGAACATGAGAAAACAATTTTTTTTTGAAATTTAAATCCAGTTTTGATAGTATGTGTGTGTGTATGTGGTTATAGTATAGCTTGTTATTTAGCTACAGGTCAGCCCTGATTGAACAAATCCATGACCAAAGGAAGTCATATCTAGAGCCCCATTATCCAATATGTTCCTCTTTTTTAAGATAAAAAAGTGTGATTTAATGGAGATTTGATTGCTATTTCTAGCTTCAGAAAATACAAGTTAAGATTACTAATCTCTAGTTAGTTTAGGTATTAAATGATGTGGGAGTGGGAGTTAGTGGTGTTAAAACATTGGTTTAGGCAGAATGGATGATGGCTGCTGTGAGGGATGGTTGAAGGGAGTGAAGAGAGAATAATAGGAGCTTTGTTTTGAGGGAGTACTCCCATTAAGACCTTCTGCTTGTAGAGTATACATTAGATTGAAGAATAACCAGCTGGCAGGAACAATTTTGTGAATGCTGCAAGATTGAAAGATAACGTGTTGAAAAAATGTGCCATAGTGTTGGTATTTGGTTCTCTTTTTAATAAACCGTTGGAGTGGGTAGGCATTGGGAATGTGTGAAATTCTTGGTTGAATCTGTCTTCAGTTTGAAAAAGAAATTTTTTCCCAGATCTTAGTTTTCTGTATGACTGAGGAAAAGCACCTCAGAACATTACACATAGTAAATACATAAGTTGACAAAAATCCCCCCAAAGTTTGTTTAAATATATGAAAAGCAAGGGAGATAATTCTGACAAGATCAACTAACTGAAATTTTCTGAAAATAAAGACAGTGGAAATGAATCTGTGGACTTGTTTTAGTCTTGTTATAATCCTCCACAGCAAAACATATTTTGCTCAGTTGGTAAGGTTTAGAAGTGATCAGTATGTAAACAAACTGAGGGACTCTGATATTGTTGATTTAAATATTTAACAATATAGCTGAGAGAAAATACCACATAGTTTATACTATGAATGTTTCATGATTGTTAAGAGAGTTAACTGGAGAAATTTCCTCTTATATTTAGGTAAGCAAAAGCTAATCTTAGTAAAATGGTAAGTTGCGACATTCTTGACTTTTTCTATAGCATTTATCAGGATATTCTACCAAACTAGCTTGTAAACATAATTTCTCAGCTGGGGTTCACATAGCCACTGGGTTTTGGGGCTATGTATAAAAATGAGACATTTGGTGGGGTCACACACAAATTCAAATACCAGGTCTATCTTGTCTTAGTTCTCGTATTTCATTCTTTGTGCTAATTTCAAGACAATAAATATTGAATGTAACACTTGTGATATTTTGTTGCCTTTTCTCACTCTTAATCTTGTTATCTCTAGCTTTAAGCCTGGTTACTTATCTACTATCAAAATCTCACAATCATTTTGGCATTCTATGATGAGATTATCTTCATTTGTCATAAATAAAACTGAGTTTAATTCAACCACAAATCTGACACTGAATAAAATGCCAGTCATATTTTTTTTAAGAATGCATATTATTAACCCTTCAGTATATAAAATGGCCATATCCAGTCCAAATATCCTACCTGTTTTAGGGTCAAACCAGCCAGATCCAGTCTCTTACACCTACTTTACAATGCCATTCTTATAATAAACAAGCACATCATCAAAATCTTGAAGATACAAAATAATGCATGATCAATTCAAAACAATATGAATAAATTAATATTTGACAGAGAAATATGAATGCTAAAGGGTTAAAGCTTCTGCTCAGGGCTGTTGCTATGCACTCGGCAAACTATGTAATTGTTGAGGTCCTTAAGTTGGTGTTCCCGCAAATAACTTACACCAAGTGTTTTTTTTTTTAAATAAAAAAAAACACAAAGGCTTAGCAAATAAAGAAAGCAGGTGTGGTCACTCCTGGAACAAAAAAATAGAAGACATGGGTGAATGAGGAGGAAGCTCAGTTGGCGTTATGACCTGTTACGTGATTTAGCATGAAACATTCCAAATTTTGTCCAGTTACAAAATTTCATCCAGTCATGAATTAAGAGTAGAAAAGAATAATAATAATGATTATAATAATAATCCTTTCTACAACAGACAGAAGGCCTGGAATTTTGGGATAGGGGGTATATCGATTACATTGCCCCCACCCCCATCCTGAGCTCAACTAGTACTTACTTCATTGACCTTGAAAGGATGAAAAGCAAAGTTGACCTAGGTGGAATTTGAACTCAGAATGTATAGATGGATGAAATGTTGCTAAGCATGATTGGCTCGCTAACAGTTCTGCCAGTTCACCACCTTAATAATAATAATAATAATGGTTTCAAATATTGGCACAAGGCCAGCAAATTCTGGGAAGGGGTCTAGTCAATTACATTGACCCCCCCCCCAGTGCTCAATTAGTACTTATTTTATCAACCCAGAATGGATGAAATGCAAAGTCGACCTTGCAGGAATTTGAACTAAGAACGTAAAGACCGATGAAATACAACTAAGCATTTTTGCCCGACGTGCTAACTATTCTGCCTGCTCACCACCATAATAATAATAATAATAATAAATAATAACAACAATAACAATAACAATAACAACAATATCTGAAGTTTGTACTCAGAAACAGCTTTTAATGTTTTTCTTTTTCATCAGATTGTATTTGATTTTACTATTCAGTCACAGAACACAATCAATTTGAAGCCTTTATATAACTGACACCAGATGTTTACTTCACCTTCAGATATGATTTGATCACTATATAAATGTATTAGATTCATAATAGGCACAAGTATAACTGTGTCATGAAGAAGGTTACCTGAAAAGTATGTTTCTGGTTCGATCTTACTGCATGTCACCTTAGGTAAGTGTCTTGAGGGTGCAATCTGTACTACAAGATAATGAAATACCATCAGTTACACAGTGGCCCCACACCTCATAGCAATGAACTGGACCAACCTCCATAGAATTATTGAGAATGAATTACCAAGACAGGTAATTCTTGAAAGGCAGTGAGCTAGCAGGATTGTTAGTACCAGTCAAATACTGGGGTTGATGTAATCAACTTTTCCCCCTCCCTATGGCTGTGTGGTTAAGAAGTTTGCTTCACAGCTCTGTGGCTTCTGGGTCAGTCACACTGTGCTGTACCTTAGACAAGTGTTTTAGCCTCTGGTTAATCAATATCTTGTGTGTGAAATTGGTTGATGGAAACTGTGGAATCCCATGTTGTAAATATGTGTGCGTATCTTTGTCTCTGCATGTCTACACAGTGGCACTTGAGCAGCGGTGACATTTTGTGTCTAATAACAAAAGAGGTATAGCTCTTGTTTTGACATGAGAAGACATGAATTAAAAATACTTGAGAGAATCACCAATGCAATATCTTACAAAGGTCCCTGAAGGAACAGACAGTTTGCTCAGTCTCTAGTCCCACCCACCTCACAGATAATTAATCCTGTGTATATGAAACATCTTTTGTACTTAGCATGTCCTTATTGTGATGCATAACTTGCCAAGAGGTAAAGAATACGGTGGATTTCAAATTAAACAAACTCAACAAAAATCTAATCATTGTCACCATCATCATCATCATTACTGTTATCATCATCATCATCATTATAGCATTCCACTTTTCCATGTTTGGTTTGTGTGTGTTGGATAGAGTTTACTTAGGTAGATTCTCTGTGGCCAAATACCATTCTTGTCACCCATGCTCACCTGTTTCCAAGCAGCGGGGCAGACGTGTTTTCAGATAATTGGAGATGAATGACATTGCTTGTATGACAGTGACAATCATTTACAATTATCACATGAAAGAGATCTGCCAAATCCACTCACAAGGCTTTGGTTGGCTCAAGGTGATAATAAAAGACACTTGCCCAAGGTACCTTGCAATGGAACTGAATCTAAAACCATGTGGTTGAGGAGCAAGCTTCTTATCCACATTGCCATGCCTGCATCTAATTGGTGTACCAAATGTTGTCAAACCCCACACACATGCCATACACACACCTCTCTACCTGTCAATTATTTTTCTCATTTCTTTTCTTTTCTACTTCTTTTTCTTTGTTTTATTATATTCAGGTCCAGATTAAGGCCAACTGATGCCCTCAGTGTAGCCCAACAATACTACCCCTATTGACCCTTCCCATTATCTAACTGACAAGACATGAGTGTTGAATATAAAATAATAGATAATAAATTAATTTTTTTTCTTCAGGGCTAAATTCCAACAATTATAGTAAATGCAACCTCTTTTTTTAATTTCATTTATTTGACACTTAACAGTAAGCTTTATAAGTATATTATTTACTCTTAAGTGCAGGAGTGGCTGTGTGGTAAGTAGCTTGTTTACCAACCACATGGTTCCGGGTTCAGTCCCACTGCATGGCACTTTGGGCAAGTGTCTTCTACTATAGCCTCGGGCCGACCAAAGCCTTGTGAGTGGATTTGGTAGACGGAAACTGAAAGAAGCCCGTCGTATATATGTATATATATATACGTGTGTGTGTTTGTGCGTCTGTGTTTGTCCCCCTAGCATTGCTTGACAACCGATGCTGGTGTGTTTATGTCCCCGTTACTTAGCGTTCGGCAAAAGAGACCGATAGAATAAGTACTGGGCTTACAAAAGAATAAGTCCCGGGGTCAAGTTGCTCGATTAAAGGCGGTACTCCAGCATGGCCGCAGTCAAATGACTGAAACAAGTAAAAGAGTAATACAACAGGAAAAAAAAAACTGCACATTTTCAACTCATTATTTTTGATTTTCTTTTTTTTATTAAAGATAAAACTGTTGTAAGAGAAAAACATAAACTCAAAAAAATTATTGGAATTTTTATTTATGAGCTCCTATGCTGGTGGCAGATAAAAAGCACCATCCGAACGTGGCTGATGCCAGTACCCCCTGATTGGCTCCTGTACTGGTGGCTCATAAAGAGCACTATCTGAATGTGATTGATGCCAGGTCCACTTGACTGGCCCCTGTGCTGGTTGCACATAAAAAGTACCCACTACACTCTCAGAGTGGTTGGCATTAGGAAGGGCATCCAGCTGTAGAAACATTGCTAAATCAGATTGGAGCCTGGTGCAGCCAATGGTTCTCCAAACCTCAGTCAAACTGTCCAATGCATACCAGCATGGAAACTGGATGTTAAACGATGATGATGATGTATTATGTCACCATTATTTTACATCTGTTTTTCTATGCGGATGGTTTGAATATAAATCAAGTTGACTATTGTGGCCTAACATCGCCAGTTTAAGCACCAAAGGGTTAAATGTAATTCATTGTAGGTAGCATTTGTTTTAGACCAGTCATTGGACAACCTGCAGCTCATGGGTCTTTCTGAATGGCACACCTACCTTAAGTTTTTTTTTAGTAGCATGACCCACCTGATGATGGAACCATGTCTCATGTGGCCTGCATCTTGAGAAAAGTTGTTCAAGTCTGGGTGAGGCTAACTCACAGCACAACCTGTCTATGGAATTAGATATCTATCCCTTCATTTTGTTTCTGATGAAATAAATTAATTTATTTCATGAGAAATTCAGGAACTTCCTTGTTACTTCAGGTCATCAAACATATAAAAATTAGACTGATTTCTTGGTTCAAAATGCTTACCAAAATACTGTAAATGAACCAAATGACATACGTATAAGAATGGCGATAATGCATGTGTGTGAGTTTGGAATTTTTAGGGTGTTTTATGACAATCAGTGTTACATGTGACTAATTTGTTGCTTCAGTAATGTAAACTGCAGGTCAAAGCTCCCATCACTGTTTTAACCCTTTAGTGTTTAAACCGGCCGTATCCAGCCCAAATATTCTAAACGTTTTATATTCAAACTGGCGATATCTAGCCTCTCACACCTAACCTACAATGTCATGCTAAAAATAAACAATCACATCACTGAAACCTCAAAGCTACAAGATAATGCATGATTAATTCAAAACAATTTAACAGAGTAATCTGAACACTAAAGGGTTAATATCAACATTCCCATGTATGCATGGGTCAGATATAGTTTACTGAGTTAGATTTTTGGGCCAAATGCTCTTCCTATCACCCAACTTTTACTTGTCACTCACCAAGGTGATATTTCCTCAAGGCCAGACATTTTTTTCCCCCTACCAGATTATTGGTAGCAAATCACATTCATTTACAATAATCATGTAATGTAAACATAAATGTACACACACACACACGCATAGACATGTTTGGGTGTAGTTGTTTGTGTCTCCTTCTCTTGACATTACATGATTGTTGTAAATGAATGTAATTCATTTCCAGTATTCTAGCAAAAAATATGTTTCTGCCTGCCAAATCCCCTCACAAGGTTTGGTTATCCGGGGGGGGCCACAACAGGAGATGCTTGCCCAAGATGACATGCAGTGGGACTGAATCCAAAACCATGTGCTTGGAAAGCAGACTTCTTAACTCCACAACTATGCCTGAATCTAGTTTATTAATCTCCATAGCTACATCTAAACACAAACGACCACATGCCTTTGCAGGTAGTGATTGCCGCACGGCAGAGTGAGTCACTGAGATTACTCTTTGTAGCAGTTGCCAGATTACAATTGTGTTGTAAAAACTTATTAAATAATTTATGAACTGATGGTTCTGTTTTGTTTTCATGTATGTGTTTGTGCATGTGTGCGTGCACATGTGTGTGTGTGTGTGTGTGTATATATATATATATATATATATATATATATATATATATATATATATATATATATATATATATATATATATATATAGAGAGAGAGAGAGAGAGAGAGAGAGAGACACAAGAATGGCTGTGTGGTAAGAAGCTTACTTCCCAACCACACTGTTCTGCATTCAGTCCCACTGTATGACACCTTGGGCAAGTATCTTCTGCAAAAGCCTCGGGCCAACAAAGCCTTGTTAGTGGATTCAGTTTATGGAAACTTAAAGAAGCCTGTCATCTCTCTCTCTCTCTCTCTATATATATATATATATATATATATATATATATATTATATATATATATATACACACACATATACATACATGTGTATGTAAAATTCATTTATTGTGGGCACTCCTTTTGTGGGATCCAAGTTCAGCTGCACTATACAAAATCTAGCATGGTGGGTGGGGAAAAAAACTTTCAGTTGTTCCCTCTTCCATCAGTCTCCAAAAGTGTGCATTTATTCTGCTTAGCGATTAATCCAGTCCATATTATGCTTGAATATTTTTGTTGTTTTCTTAAGAACTAAAGGCAGTGCTCCAGCATGGCCACAGTCAAATGGCTGAAACAAGTAAAAGAGTAACAATGAATGGATTTAGGTCAGTTGGAGAAGTTTTCTTTATGAAACAAAAACCAAGGAAATAAACTTGTTTTACTGTTTTAATAATAAGGGAATGTGGTTGCATATCTGTCCTCTGCACACACACACACACACATTATGCTTTGTTTTTTTGTGTATATTTGTTTTGCTAGTAAAGGTGATGTGACTACCTGTGAAATAGTAAAGTCTGTCAAATAGAATCATTAACATTCTATTTTACTTTTATCGTGAGTTCTTTCTCACTTATTGTTCATATATAGGTGCAGGAGTGGCTGTGTGGTAAGTAGCTTGTTTACCAACCACATGGTTCCGGGTTCAGTCCCACTGCGTGGCACCTTGGGCAAGTGTCTTCTACCATAGCCTTGGGCCGACCAAAGCCTTGTGCGTGGATTTGGTAGACGGAAACTGAAAGAAGCCCGTCGTATATATATATATGCGTGTGTGTGTTTGTCTCCCCTAGCATTGCTTGACAACCGATGCTGGTGTGTTTATGTCCCCGTTACTTAGCGGTTCGGCAAAAGAGACCGATAAAATAAGTACTGGGCTTACAAAAGAATAAGTCCCGGGGTCGAGTTGCTCGATTAAAGGCGGTGCTCCAGCATGGCCGCAGTCAAATGTCTGAAACAAGTAAAAGAGTAAAGAGTAAAGAGAGTCTTTATAAATTTTGTATTTTATAGTTATAAAGCCATACTCTGGATTTACATGCAAGAACAGAGGTGCAGGTGTGGTTGTGTGGTTTAAGAAGTTTGCTTCTCAACTGCATGGTTTCAGGTTCAGTCCCAGTGTGGCACCCTGGCTAAGTGTCTTCTGCGATAGTGCTGGGCTGAGTACTGGGGTTGATGTAATTGATTTGGCTCTCCCCGCAAATTTCAGGCCTTGTTACTAAGTGATTTCACTGTTGAAATGAATTTTTTTCATTTCTTCTTTTATATTTATTCTTAACTACACTCGCAGAGTGGTTGGCGTTAGGAAGGGCATCCAGCTGTAGAAACTCTGCCAGATCAGACTGGAGCCTGGTGCAGCCCCTGGCTTCCCAGACCCCAGTCGAACCGTCCAACCCGTGCTAGCACGGAAAACAGACGTTAAACGATGATGATGATGATGATGATGATATTTATTCTTTACATATACTTTTAGTCTGTTGAAAGTTCTGAATGAAGTTTGATTTGAAAATTATTTAATAATGATGATAATAATAACAATAAAAGCACTCAGAGAGCTCAAACCTCCGTCAAGGCAACCTCTCAACAATTAGCCAGAGATAATTTTAAAATTATTACTATAATAATAGTAATAATTGTTGTAGTTAGATTTAGGTTTCTATAAAAATTCATTCACAATTACTAATGAAACACAAAGAAAATTACTTGTACACATTTTGTAATGGTGTGGGTGTGTGTGTGTGTGATATAAATTAAATCTTAGAATTTAGGGAACAATATGAAGCCCCTGAAATCGTTTTAATGCATTTTCCCTCACCTCCTTTTTTGTATCTATTTATAATTTTTCTTATGAAAACAGGAAATAGTTACTTGTGATTATTTTTTTTTCATATATTTGAGACTTAAGGAATAATGTAACAGTCTCATAATTTAAAAATCTCTCTCCTTCCCTCCCTCTCTCTCTCTCTACCTACCTACCTATCTTTCTATCTATCTATCTGTCCTGTCTCATTAGTACACTAAATTCATTGTGCAAAGAATATTCACTTCCTTGAAATTTTGACTAACAATAACACAACAGTAGCATAGTTATACACACACACACACACACATACTCACAAATACATATATACATAATTCTTTTGTCAATTTGTAATTCTAGTAATGTTATTTTCTGTATTCTATAATTAAACCACTTCAGCAATAAACTGAAACTTATTTTCCATTTGGGAAAAAAAAAAAAAAGCTGTAGTGTTGAAGTCTGTATGCCTGGGAAAAGTATAATTCTGGACAACAGCAGCAGCGTGGAGGCGCAATGGCCCAGTGGTTAGGGCAGTGTTTATTGAGCAAAAACCCCTAAGCTCTATGAGGCTCTGGCAAGGGGTGGGGGGTGGGGTGAACCCCACTGTAATCTTTCACCACAACTTTCTCTCACTCTTTCTTCCTACTTCTGCCACAAAGCAGAGGAACCATGGTGTAACCCCCTATGGTGTGGTAAAATTTCAGACCCTAGTCTAGATTGCGAATCCTCTGTACCCCAGGATGGTTCAGCTCTCCACCCGTTAAAAGCCACCGTTTACGGAATGAGGATAACAACGTAGCTTTCGCGCCTGTGCAACCGCGTGTGGTGGGTGGATCTTCAAGTTGCCACACGCATTCTTAGTAGCTTAGAGTAGGCTCGAATTAGAGATTATTCTTTGTGGCTAATGGCGTGAGTCCTGACTGAAAGAAGAAGAAGAAGAAGACAGCAGTAGCAGCTTCAACAACAACAATATTAATGGTTTCGAATATTGGGACAAGGCCAGTAGTTTTGGGGGAGGGGGCTAGTCTGTTATATTGTATTGACTCCAGTGTTCAACTGGAAGGATGAAAGACGAAGTCAACCATGGCAGAATTTGAACTCAGAATGTAGAGATGAATGAGATGCTGCTTAGCATCTTGCCCAGTGTGATAACGGCTTTGCCAACTTGCTGCCTTAACAACAACAACAACAATAATAATAATAATTCTTTCTACTATGAGGCACAAGGCTTGAAATTTTGTGAAGATGGGCTTGTTGATTATATTAACTCCAATATTCAACTGGTACTTATTTTATTCACCCCGAAAGGATGAAAGGCAAAGTTGACCTTGGTGGAATTTGAACTTAGAACAAAGCGGAATACCGCTAAGCATTTCGCCCAACATGCTAATGATTCTGCCAGCTCACTGCCTTCGTAACAATAATGATGATATTTTCTAAGGTATATATAAGGCCACTTATTTTGTGAGAGGACAGAGTTAAGTCTATGCTCATACTTAAGTGGTACTCGTTTTATCCACCCTGAATGAATCTCTTTTACTTGTTTCAGTCTGAATCTAAAGAGTCAGATCTGTCCATCCATCAGTTGGGCTTCCACACAGTTTCTGTTAATGAAATCCATTCAGAAGATATCAAGATATTACCTATTTTTGTATATCTTGGATTACAATGTGCAACAAGTTTTTTTTTTAAGACAGTAATGTGTGAGACAGAGAGATTTGGTTGCTATTTTCAGCATGTAGGTTTGATTGCATACAAGCTCAATATTTTCAATAGTTGTTTATGTATGTTATTCTTCTTCTTATACCCTATTTAAAGCATCATATTATGTCTTTGTTTAGATATAATTGATATTCTAAAAATTAACAGAAAAATCTATATTTACTGTTCAAGGAGATAAGCACTGCAATCTATATGATCAATTAATCTTCCTGGAAAATGAAAACGATCAGTCATTGACAAGCAGTTTGGTTTCCTCACTGTGCGTATTTATTTTTGGATAAGTGCAGGTTTTTGGTTCAGTCCCACCCACTGTGCAGCGTCTTGAACAAGTCTTTTCTGTTGATGCTAATCAATGTCTTGTGAGGTGGAATTGACTGAGAGAATCTATGGATACCTGTGTGTGTGTATGTATATATATATTTCTCTCTCATCCTTTCACTTATTCACTTCTTTTTTCCCCTTCACTGTTTTCTATCTGTCTCTCTCCCTCTTTCTCCATTTCTCTCTCTCGTTGCTCAAACGTGACCAAATTCCATCTTTCTTTCCCCATGTGATCATTATTTTTTTTCTTTCAGGACTTTCTTAAGGACAGCACATCTCTTATCTCTCTCTTCTATCTTTTTTCTTGTCAAAGAAAATATTTCTCCAGCATTAGCTATTTTACCCTTGTTTTGGTCTAACGACCTTCCATGTTTGTTTTTGTTTGGTTTCCTTGTGTGTCTCCCTGTCCTGTTTTTCTTCCCAGCTTTGACCCTCCATAAATCCCAAATTTCATTTTGGTACTTGTGGGAGTAACTGTCTTTGAAGACTCATATTGTCATTCGATGCTCGAAATGAAGAGTAGATAGACAGCTGACAACTGATGAAAGGTCGTTCTTTGCGTTACTTGACCTGTTTTCCATTTGCTTCTCTCGTTGTTTGCGTATTGAACTCATTTGTTTACGTATATCATGTTGGTGACATCCTGTACCCATGTATGCATGTCATCATCATCATCATCATCGTTTAGCGTCCGTTTTCCATGCTGGCATGGGTTGGATGGTTCGACTGGGGTCTGGCAAGCCAGGAGGCTGCATCAGGCCCCAATCTAATCTGGCAGTGTTTCTACAGCTGGATGCCCTTCCTAACACCAACCACTCTGAGAGTGTAGTGGGTGCTTTTTACGTGCCACCAGCACAAGGGACCAGAGGAGCTGGCACAGGCCATGACTGGATGGTGCTTTTTATGTGCCACTGGCACAGAAGCCAGTCAAGGTGGCACTGGCACTGGCCATGTTCGGACAGTGCTTTTTACGTGCTACCAGCACGGGGCTAACAACTACAATTTCCATTTGATTTGATTTTCATATTGCTGATGTTGATGTACTTGACTCAGTAGATCCCCTCAAGCACGGCATATATATATATATATATATATGTGTGTGTGTGTGTGTGACAGGCTCCTTTCAGTTTCCATCTACCAAATCCACTCACAAAGCTTTGGTTGACCTGAGGTTATAGTAGAAGACACTTGCCAAAGGTGCCATGCAGTGGGACTGAACCCGGAACCATGTGGTTGGGAAACAAGCTTTTTACCCCACAGCCACGCTGTATAAAAATAATTTATAGAAATATACAGTACAGTACTATCGCAGGGGTCTTGGAACGTAACACCCGCGGTAGCCGGGGGAATTACTGTACTTTCCTTTTCACACGAATCATGTTAACATCAAACTTAACATTCTATAAATACTAGCTTGGTTATTATTAAAGTGTTGGGTGTTGTAGTAGTCATGATATTAGAGTTCATTCACTGATTGCTTAGCTGAAATTATGACTGTTGTAGATGAAGTGGCAATAAGTGATTGAGAAACTGGAGGAGGGGTTGGCAGGGTGGTGGAGAATAAAACCAGAACACAAACAAACCAATCCTCCCCGCTAGCTATTTTGCTAACGGCCATGATTTCAGTTTTTGTGTTTTATTTGTTCTTTCCTGAAGGCTGACACTTGATTGTGAATGAAGTGTTATGTGTGTAAGTGTTATGTTTATGATGAGTCATGTACGTGATATGCAGGAAGGAACCTTATTAATAAACAGCAGCATATGTGATGTAGGAATGGTCTACCACTCCAGAGACCTCGTCTACTACAAAATGTACTGGGGAACTTTATTTCACTTTCATAGGGAGTTATAAACAAAAAAAAAAAAGAAAAGAAAGAAAAGAAAGAAAGGAAGTCAAAATGCAAATGATAATGATTGGACTGTGTTGGGAATAGAATAGATTTCTGGTGTCTTTGTTTACTCTTTTAATCATTTCAATTATTGGATTGTGACCCTACTCGGGCCCAATCTTGAAGATTTTTAGTGAATCAGATCAACACTGATATTTATTTTATTCCTTTTTCTTTTTAAAGTTTAGTAATTATTTTATTAGTTTTTATTTTTGCCAAACCAATAAATTATGGGGGTGGGTTGTAAAAAAACAAAAAAAAAAAGCAGCTGTCAAACAGGGTCACATCATCATCATTCATCATTGTTCGACAATGGAATTTACCATGCTACGCCAGACTTCACGGTCCATCATGGCATTACGGAGGTCCTGTTGCTGGATGCCTGTATCCCTGGAGATTACATCAGGGTAGGAGAGTGTGCACCCTCTGGTATTGCGAGTAGATGGCTTCCAGAGGAGAAGAGTAGAAATTACTTCTTTTTCAGCTCTACAACAATGTCCAGCAAACTGGACTCTCCTACCTTTCACAAGGGTCACAGGGTCACATAAACAAATCATTGGGAGCAGGGCTGGTGCTAGGAAGTGTGAAGTCCAATTAGAGAATTATCAGTATGGCCCTCTGTTCTACAAAAGCTGAAGATTGATGTTCTATGCTTCATGTTGTATGCCAGTCCCAGCCAAAAAAAGTGTTGAAGGTTTGAGATACTAAAAATTCATCGTAGCATCTGTTTGAATATGTGCGCAGGGCTCCCACTTGGCACGGGGCCCAATTTGAACAAATCTTTCTAATAGGTTTAAAACCAGCCCTGACTGGGAGTCAAATTCACAGGCATATACATGCATATACACACGTAATGGGCTTATTGTACAATTTCTGTCTAATAAATTTAACAGATTGGTTTGGCTCAAGCTATAGAAAATCGCTTTTTCAAGGTGTCACACAGTATAAAATAGACTCAACTACACAGCTGTGCCCACACCTACATGTATACATTTGGTGTATAGTAATTGAGTGTATAAAGGTAATACTCATGTTGATGTTTCTGGGAAGGAATGTAGCTTCTGTCTAAACCATTATGATTCACAGAAATTTTAAGAACTGAAGGATGTTTACAGCTATACCTGCATTCCTAACAAGCACAGAAAATTAAGAATGGTACACTTGTTTTCAACTAGTTCATTAAGTCAAACATGGGCTGATTCTCTGTCTTACCTGAGAACATAGAGAAGGAGAGATAATACAAGGGAGTGCTGAAAAGTTCTTAGCTTTGGGTAAAAGAAAATACAGGAGGACCAGTTAATTATGATTTTATGCAACGTATTCCCTTCTCAGGTTCACACACTTATTGCAGTGGTCCTTTGGACTTTCTAAGCCCTGTAAAAGAACTTGGAAGGTTGGGCCTCCAACTAGACCTTTTTCGATACCCTTAATGCCAGGAACCTTTCAGCATCCCTTCATACATAAAGTTGAAATTATCAAGTAGTCTTTCCCTTTTTTCTATTGTTTGTACCATTATTGATTTTGTTTGATTTGACTTAGTCACAAAGTTAATTTCTATAAGTGGGAGGTATAGTTGATTGAATAGATCCCATTTTATTAGAGGTGTTTTTATCATTGCTTGGGACATATAAGGTAAAAGTCAATCTGAATGATATTTGAAGTCAGAAACTAGGATAGAACCACATGCTATAATAACACTTAGTTAAGTTTTTGTACAATCTCATCCATTGCTATACACTATTAGTCCTATTCTTTGTAGAAAAATATTAGGACAAGGATAGCATCTTTTAGCTTATGATGAGAGCAGCCTTAATGAACTTAAATTTTAATCTGTATGAACAATGTGTGATCTGGTATTTGCAGATAGTGTTTGGATAATAATATTTGCTTCAAAGAGTATTTTGTGTCAGGACACATTGGTATATTAATCCAGTGAACTTGCAGTGTGTTCTTTATAATGAAACTTGATCTGTTGTTGGGATTAGGAACAGTATTTGAGGTAAAGGCTGAAAGAATGTAAATCTAGAAAAGAAAAAAATGCTTGCAGTAAGAGAGTAGCTAGTGTTGGATAGGGAACTGTTACCTGGGTTAGAATAAAAATTGGCCAATGCTATGAACAGGAGGTTGTATGAGGTTTGTATAAGAAGTGATGTGGTTATGAAATGTGGGCATTAAACATAGAGGGCTTGCTACAAATGGAGAGGAATTAGCTGAGATTTTTTGCATGATCAAATTCCTTGTGATAACAACCCAACTACTCTGAGTGAGCTAATATTTTGATTTCACCTTTGTGGATTTAGATAAGCAAAGTATATAGGAAACAATATAAAGCTTAATATTACATTTGAACTAACAAAACTTTAAACCAGCTCTCTTGAACTTTCGAAACAAAATCATTTGTTTTACTGTTAAATATATCCCTGATGGAGGAGACTGGTGTAAGATGTCTGGTTTCTCAGTTTGTCTGTCCTTTAGTATTTAGTTAAAATCTACTATTAGTTGTAATGTTTGTTGTTACTGTTGGGTTTAAACTAACCTCTTTGTAAGGTATCCTAGATAGAGGTCTTCCACATGCATCTTCTACAATTAACTTACACCGCTTCTTTCATCCAACAAGTATCACCCAATTACATCATATTTCATAAATTCTTAACTTAACAAGTAGAGTGCTTTTCCTTATTAGATGTAAAAAAAAAAGAAGTCTCTTCAAAACATAACCTTTACTTGCTAATAAGTGTGGCCTCATAGTATGACCCAGATGTTCTCTAATTGTTTTAGATGTCTAATGTAGTCATAAGTGGACTTAGACACTCTCTGGGCCCTTCCATCCCTTGACTCATTGGAACATTGTGGATGTGACTCCTGAAGGGAGAAAGGGCTGCATCAGCATTAGGCTGGTACTCAGACCAAAGTAGCATGAAATGCTTTGCTCAAAAGCACAATATGCTGTCTGATCCAGGACTCAAACCAATCACCTTAGGATTATGAACACAACACCTTAACCACGATGCCATGCACCCCAGATGTACATTACTGATTTATGCTCGACAACTAGAAGAATATGCTGTTGAAGCTGATGCTAGCCCTGTGTCAGCAGAGCTAAGCTCAAAGGCTTTACAGTATGTTTTTCTACCCATCTACTTTGTAAAGATGATCCATTTGGTATCATATAATTCAGTGTTTCTTTTTAAGATTGCATAGTGTGATTTGAGGAAGATTTGGCTACTCTTAGTAGCAAATATCGTTATTCTTTTGTTGGCTTGCAAGTGTCCTCTTTTTTACTGATGGTATAGTTAAGTTTTGAGTTTTAAAACATGTGGTTCACATTTTATATGGTGTCAAGAAGTTTGTTGAGATGAAAATTCAACCAGCTTCTGTAACATGTGGTTGCTAGAATTATTTTAGCCTAGAAATGTTTATTGAAGCTAAAAACCAGATAAATATTACACACACAGGCACAGATAAGTTTGAATGTATACATGTAACAGCTTTGTTGACATGACATGCAAAATCGAGATATTCAGTGATTCTTTTATACGTTTCGCCCTAAGGCTGTGACCATGCTGGGGCAAACCTTGAAATTACTTTAGTAATTCCTTGAAATTAAGTAATTTCAAGGTAAGTTAATATGCTTAAAAGAAAGGCGCAGGAGTGGTTGTGTGGTAAGTAGCTTGCTAACCAGCCACATGGTTCTGGGTTCAGTCCCACTGTGTGGCATCTTGGGCAAGTGTTTTCTGCTATAGCCTCGGGCCGACCAAAGCCTTGTGAGTGGATTTGGTAGACGGAAACTGAAAGAAGCCTGTCGTATATATGTATATACATATATATGTTTGTGTGTCTGTGTTTGTCCCTCTAGCATTGCTTGACAACCGATGCTGGTGTCTTTACGTCCCCGTCACTTAGTGGTTCGGCAAAAAAGACCGATAGAATAAGTACTGGGCTTACAAAGAATAAGTCCCGGGGTCGATTTGCTAAAGGCGGTGCTCCAGCATGGCCGCAGTCAAATGACTGAAACAAGTAAAAGAGTAAAGAGTATATATACTTGAGCACAATGCAATCTTGAATAGAATGTGCTGCCCACTACTTTTTGCCCCTGTTTCCTTGTTTTACAGTCTTTTGTTTTGCAATACTATCCTTTGATTTGACCTCCACATTAAAATATCTCCTGTTTATACATGAGTAAATTAGTTAATTATTTTCTGAAAGTAAAGTGAGATGTACTTTTAAAGAACTGCTCAGTTATATTCGTTTCTACTATAGGCACAAGATCTGAAATTATCTGGGGAGGTGGTTGATTACATCAACTCCGGTGCACATCTGCTACTTATTTCATTGACCCTGAAAGAATGAAAAGCAAAATCAACTTTGATGGCATTTGAACTCAGAGTGTAAAGCCTGTCGAAATGGTGCTAAGCATTTTGTCCCATGTGCTAATGATTCTGCCAGCTTGCCACCGTAAACTGCTTAATTATGTTTTAACTAAGACTGTAGGGTATGGATTCAGAGATATGTGACTGCTATCAAATGAACTTGTCGAGATATGTGACTGCAGGTCAGATTAACATGTAGAACAGTGTTTCTTAAACTTAAAAAAAAAATTTTTTTTTTGGAAGCATCATCCGAATGTGGTTGATGCCAGTTCCCCGCTAATTGGCTCCAGTGCTGGTGCCATGTAAAAAGCACCATCTGAATGTGGTTGATGCCAGTACCCCCTGACTGGCTCCTGTGCTGGTGCCATGTAAAAAGCACCATCTGAATGTGGTCAATGCCAGTACCCCCTGACTGGTTTCTGTGCCGGTGGCATGTAAAAAGCACCATCCAAACATGGTCAGTGCCAGTGCCCCCTGACTGGCTCCCATGCTGATGGCACGTAAAAAGCACCATCTCAACGTAGTTGATACCAGTGCCTATTGACTGGCTCCTGTGCCAGTACCATGTAAAAGGCACCATCTGAACGTGGTCAATACCAGTGCCCCCTGACTAGCTCCTGTGCCGATGGCATGTAAAAAGCACCCACTACACTCTCGGAGTGGTTGGCATTAGAAAGGGCATCCAGCTGTAGAACCATGCTGGATCAGATGGGAGCCTGGTGCAGCCTACTGGCTTGCCAGTCCTCACTCAAACCATCCAACCCATGCCGGCATGGAAAACAGTCGTTAAACGATGATGATGATTCTACACAGTTGCTTGACCTGCTAGAAACAGTAGCACACTACTTATCATTTCATTTTAATAACCATTACTAGTTTTATCATGTATTATATAATTATTATTATAGGTGAAATTTAGTAGGCTATTTGTTACCTCACCACCCCCTAAAACTTAATATACCCTCACCTCCTCTCTCTCAAAGAAAAAATACATCTGGATTGTACCACTGTGTGCAATAGAATAAACCACTGCTTATTGCCATAACCATAATAATGTGCTCTTTTAGGATAAGGCATAGTATATCTGGGACACTGGATCTGTGGGTTGCTCTTTGATGTATCATCATTTATTCAGATGCTTTAGGTCAGCTCACTCAAGGCTAACCTGAGATTAAACAACAACTGATTATGTACATGCCATAGGTCTGCTTAAATCAGGTTTATCCTTAGATCCTGGGGCTAAAACACATGCCATAAGTCTTCTTAAATCAGGGCTGCCCTGGGTTCCTGGGACTAAACAGTAGCAATAACCGACTCTATATATGCCATGGGTCTCCTACTCTCTATACTCAAACCAGAACTGGTTTCTTTTTCTTATGCTTGAATCTCTCTCTTCCTCTCTCCCTCTTTGTCTCTCTGCCTCTCTCTCACTCTGTCTGTTTCTCTCCCTCTCCTTCCTTGTTTATGGCATTTGATCTGGTTACTGACATAACTTGCTTATTTGTTAGGATTAGGGTTAGTAAAGATATGCAAGGATCAATTTATGAGCTGTGTTTACTCAGGTAATCCAGGTAATCCACTTAGGACATCTCTGTTGCAGGTGGAACTGCATACCATGTTGTTTAACCCTAGAACAGGCTTGATCCAGCAGGCCTATGCTCTAAAGCATTCCAGTCACGACCATCCAGTTATTGTTTTTTTTTTTCTTGAGTATACTGTATCTAGATTTGTGTTATCTTATATGTCTTTCTGTTCTTTAAGATGGTTGTATATGATTTGAAAGGTAATTTAGCTGCTACTCTTAGCATGTTGAGAAACCACCTTGAGCAGTGATTTTCAACCATTTTTTTTTTACCTATTCTTTTATTCTTTTATTTGTTTCTGTCATTTGACTGCAGCCATGCTGGAGCATCATCTTTAGTTGAACAAATCGACCCCAGGACTTATTCTTTGTAAGCCTAGTACTTATTCTATCCATCTCTTTTGCCAAACCGCTAAGTTAGAGGTGGGAGACATAAATTCACCAACATCAGTTGTCATGTGATGGTGGGGGGGAGAAACACAGACACACAAATACATACATGCATGCATGCTTGCATGCATACATACATACATACATACATATATACATACATACATACGCATACATATATACACAGATGTACTTCTTTCAGTTTCGTCTACCAAATTCACTCACAAGGCTTTGGTTGGCCTGAGGCTATAGTAGAAGACACTTGCCCAAGGTGCCGTGCTGTGGGATTGAACCCAGAACCATGTGAAGCAACCTTTTTACCATACACCCATACCTGCACCTATAAACCTATGGACATCTTTCATTCCTATTTAATTTGAGTGGACCCCCATAGCAGCCATTCAATGTTTAAGTAAAATCTGATAATATTTTTATAATTGAATATTATTAAGAATTGTATATAAAAAAGAGGAATTGTTAAAATATTTTATGTATTGTTGAAGTATAACCAATTTATTGCACATAAATTTTGATAAAAATATCTTACATGAATCCCCAAAGGTCATATGAACCGTGGTTAAGAACCCTTGACCTAGAAGAGTGGTTGGAATCCCTTCAGCTTGTGGGCAAATTTCACCTACTATCAGATTTGAAACTGCTTGATAATGAAGTCTCTAAAATCCCCATTTGTTAAGAAATGGGGCGGGATGTGGGTGGGAAGAGGATGGGAACCTTTTTAGTCCCCAAGACTCGGTGTATAACGATCAATATGTAAAATTAACAAGTCATTATTTTCTAAGTACAGAATGTGCCTTCACATGTTCTTACATGCACTTTCAGTTTATCCCTACTATTACTGAAAGTTCCCCACCTCTGACTTTGTGACTTCCTTCCTCTGTGGCTCTGTCATTGCAAATGTCATCTGTTGTGGCTTGAAACAGTTAGTTGTTAATCTTCTGTTATATAAACAACAATGAAGGTTACCTATATTGTAAAACAAACAACAGCACACTCTGCACTGTAATTTATGCCAAATATGATTCTTAAATAATATAAATCCCTCACTTAAAAGATAAAATCCTGAGTGACCTCTCCTCTGACAGTATGTTCTTTCAACTTACAGTGGCTTACTTGACATGGCAATTTGACCTTGGGAATTGCTTTCAAATGCTAATTCCAAATTGTTTTGTGTGATAAGTTTTATTACACACTGCATGACCTAATTACGAAACCTGGTGTGGAATGGGTAAAATATTTTATAACTTTAGTTATACTGTAGATAGAATAATAATTTGTGATCGTGGTGTGGTGGGCAGTGGTTGACTACTGGCTTCATTAGAGATAATTCTTTCTTACATACACACTCACACACACACACACTCTCTCTCTCTCTTCCCTATTTTTTCTTTATTTCCTTGCTCTTTTTATTTCTCTTCTTTCCAATGCTCTTCCTGGTATTTCCTGGCATTGTTTTCATCTTGCTCTTTTTGTTTCTTCCTTGCCTTTTCACTTTCCCTGTCTATTTTTTCTTTCTCTCTTTTTCTAGTCTCTCTCTCTCTCTCTCTCCTCTCTCTCTCTGTTTTGTTTCATTTAAAGTTTTTTCTCCTTTTTTTTTTTTGCTCTTCCTTCCTTCCTTCCCTTTCACAGAAAAATAATTCCTGTGTCAAATATGTTACTCTCTTTTTTTTTTTGCTCTTCCTTCCTTCCTTCCCTTTCACAGAAAAATAATTCCTGTGTCAAATATGTGACATTGCATATATCTGAGTGGAAAGGACTGGATGCTGTGGACTTGTGAATGTGTGTGTGTGGAGAGAGGAAGGAGGGAGAGGTGTTGTGGAGGGAGTTGAATTGGGTATTGAGGGGCCTTGTCTGCTTTATATGTAAAAGATCATTATATTGAGTAGCTGTGGGTTAAGGGGGCCCATGTGAGGAAATGGTCTAGACGTTTAGATTCAGTTAGTCTGATTCAGGAACAGAGACAGATACAACACTGGACAAAGAGTGAAGATAGACAGATATATATATATATAGGGAGAGAGAGAGAGAGAGTTGGAAGTGATATGATGTTGAACAATTACTATAGAATCTGTCATATACAAAGAGGATCCTGCTGAGACCTGATGGCAACTGGCTTGATTTAGTTGGGACCATTGCAGATCACTTGTATTTATTCATTCTTATAGAGAAATGCCATTTAATCCCACCCCAATAGTCTATAAACATGAAACCATGAATGAATGAAAGAATTAAAAAAAAATTTTTCTTTGGTATATTTTATTGTATTAGCGTTTAATGTATATTTATTTTTCTTAATACACGCTTATTATTGTATTATGTTTTACACACACCCACATACACACAATCAGTTAGAACAAATAATGAACAATCAAATGTATACCTGCTCTCTTAATGATGAACCACTTCTAGCCACCTTTGATAGGCAATTTCAGCACCGCATTTTGCAGTTCAAGACTGAGTCTTAGTGGCAAACCAAACTGAGCACTCATAAGTACATACCTATTACATTACGTCAATTGACAAAAGCGTTTTTTTTTATAAATGCTACACACACACACACACACACACACACTTTCTCTTTTCCTCTTTATTTTTCTTCTATGCCATGCTCTTTCTGTTGTTTTTCTGATGTATATATATATATATCATCATCATCGTTTAAGGTCCATTTTCCATGCTAGCATGGGTTAGACGTTTTGACTGGGAAGCCAGGAGGCTGCACCAGGCTCCAGTCTGATCTGGTAGTGTTTCTACAGCTGGATGCACTTCCTAACGCCAACCACTCCGTGAGTGTAGTGGGTGCTTTTTATGTGCCACCGGCACAGGTGCCAGGGGAGGCTAGCAATGGCCACGATCAGTTGGTGCTTTTTATGTACCACCGGCATGGAAGCCAGTCAAGGCGGTGCTGGCCTTGGCCATATATATATATATATGTTTGACCTGTCATCATTTTTACTAAAGCTTGTGTATAACTGTGTATGTGTAAGTGGTTGAGTATGTGGTTGTGATTATTTTCCTTTATTTAAATGAAGGTCTTGAAATTTTTATAAGTAAAGCTGATTCATGAGAACAACTCTACTTTCCAACGAATCTTGTGTCTTTAGTTTCAAAATGGTTCCTCATGTAGGTATTAGTTTTGCTTTGACTGTCCTTTAAATTATGTTTCTCTAATTATTAAATTAAATTCTATTGTTATCCTTCTTTTTTTTATGTCCTTTTACATATTTCAGTCATTTGACTGCAGCCATGCTGGAGCACTGAATAATACTTACATAATGTAGCAGGCAGTATAGTGACTAAAACAATAATGTTTAGTAGAATTATTCTGTTTTGAGCTCAGTTACTTCTTGTGTTGATTTTTGTCTCCATCTTATGAAGTTGGATAGAATGTCTACCAGTTTTAGGATAGAATCATTTTAGTCACACGACCATCTTCTAAAAGTCATTCACGACCATCTTCTAAAAGTCATTCACGATCATCTTCTAAATAACAAATCTGGAGCCTTGTCTCTGATTAAGAAGTGAATATTTTATTAAAGGTGCTTCTGGCAATAAGTTCCTATATTTTGTACTGTAATTATTTTGAATACCAAGTCTTGTCCATTCTCAATTTTCTTCTGAAGAAAGCTGATATTGAAAGTTTTTGGATTTGAAGAGATTAACAAACCTATTGGAACATACATTCTACCACTGATTCCCAAATTGTATTTGGCTAACAGTTTGCAGTTGATTTTGGTTTGGAAAATAAAATGAAGAAACTTATTGCAATCAACTATGCAATATTCTTTAAAAGCTACTTGAAAGACCATAAACATGTAGTGCTATGTAACATTTATATGTAAAGAATAAAGATTGGAAACTTTTGAACAGGACAAGGGCATAAATTATTCTTTTATAGGTTTTTGTTATTGGGCTGTGGCTATCAAGGGACATGAGCTCTTAAAGTATAGCTGATTGCATTGACCCTCACCTTTAGAAAGTTAAAAAGTGAAGTAGGTTTTGATGGGATTTGAACTTAGGGTATGAGGAATATCATAAACTAAAAATACCTGTATGTGATATTTTGTCTGCCACTGTTACAATTCTACCACACTTAGGAAAATAAGCTCAGCAGAACCCACCACTCTTCAAGTTATACTGAGAAGAGGACTTCTTTTGAAGTTAGAATTATGAGCTAACAGAGCTTTCATCTCTTATATATTGTTCTCCTGCTACCCTTAAATATAAGACACACATGCATGTGAACGTACACACATAAACACTCTCTCTCACAGTTTGGTTGACTCAGGCTATTGAAAGAGATTTTGCTGGGTGACTGCATTGCATAAAATGGCTGACATGAACCATCAACTATTTGGTCAGCTGACTGGTACCCAATAAACTTGGTCAGATGCAACCATCACCATAGTAACAGATCACAAGAAAAATGTCTGGAAGAATTCTATGAAAAATTCAATAGCTACTTTTGCCACAAAGATGAAACAG
Organism: Octopus sinensis; assembly: GCF_006345805.1. Lineage (NCBI taxonomy): Eukaryota > Metazoa > Mollusca > Cephalopoda > Octopoda > Octopodidae > Octopus > Octopus sinensis. Next base: position 2,441,704 of record NC_043012.1, read on the forward strand.
CATTCATTTTTAATTTCTTGCATAATCAAAGCAAAATTGAGTGGAGTAGAAGTTATTCTATAAAAGGCTAATTTTTTTTTAAAGAAACAATAAAAAAAAGATATTTTTTTAATGGAAGTTTGTTATCTGGTTTTGTGAGAAAATGGTGTTTTGTTGACAAAGAAAATCAATCAATAGATTCTGGCATTATTGAGAAATCTTCCGTTTTCTTTATTTATATGCCGCCAATACTTGAACACAAACAAGACCGTCTTTATTTAAAGCTAGAAAGAATTGGCAATGGCAATCTGTTCTCAATGATTCCGTCAGATGTCCACATCCTGCTCCAAGGGGATTCCTGGATATTCAGATATTCACAACAGTCGGAAATATTATGGAACAACCGTGTACATGAAAAGTGTGATAGGCTTTAGAAAAAAATAACCTTCTGACTTCTATGTAAAGGCAATGGATATCTTGATAAGAAGATAAAAGAAGTGTTGAAAGGAATGTGCTGTAGTATTGAAAAACAATATCCGCATTGAATGCTTTTAAAGAGTGTATATAACATACACACACACTCACATGCATCTATCTATCTCATCATCCTTTTAATCAGGGCTGTGGAGTCGAAACAAAAAACTTTGACTCCTCTACTATTGGCACCTCCGACTCTGACTCCTCTACATGTAATTAAGTGATTGTGGTCTACATATCTCATAAGCATATGCATTTGCTTGTGCTTTGTGTAGGCTGATATGTTGTAACTGGTTTATGTTAAAGAATAAAGATATGTGAGTTGGAATCAGAGTCAGTATAGTTTTACCGACTCCGACTCCAGCTACCCCTTAATTGTTTCCGACTCCGATGATGGCTCCACAGCCCTGCTTTTAATGCTCACTTTTCCACACCTGCAAGGGTCAGATGTTGAGGCAGATTTTCTACAGTTAGCTGCTGGCTACCTTTCCAGTCACCAATCCTCATCCAGTTTCCAAGCAAAGCAATATTTTCTCATATCTAGGCATATTTTCCATGGAAGACTGGAAACGAACAGCATTGCTTCTATAATGATAATGATGCTCATTTACAGCATCACGTTATGTCTAGACAAGGGTGTAAATACACACACACAATGGGCTTCTTTCAGTTTCCATCTACCAAATCCACTCACAAGGCTTTGGTCAGCCTAGGGCTGTAGCAGAAGACACTTATCCACGGTGCTTCACACAGTGGGATTGAACCCCAGATCACGTGGTTGGGAAGCAAGCCTTTTATCCACAGAGCAACACTTATGCCTACATATATATTCTATTTCTAATAGAAAAATTTATAAACTTTTTATTTCATGTATTGAGTACTTTTCCTTGTGTTTGTAAATTCAGCTGAACTAAAGATAAGGTTTCAATGTATTGAATAACATCATTCTGCTTGTTTTTTTAAAAATAGAAAGTCAGTAAAACCTGTACAGAAATATTAGGTGCCTTAAGTCTGATAAGGCTTGTGCAGCACCTCATACACTCTCTCTGCTGTATTCGCATGATGAATAGACAAGGCAAAGCAAGATATCTAGTATAAGGTCACTGAGTGACTTGTGTGGGTGTCATCATGAACTTCAGGTGAAACTGAAGATTTCCAAATTATCAAGACTACCTGCTACTCAATGGACTTTTACATCAGAGTAATTTTCTTCTTGAGAAGGGCTTTAATGGAAACTAATGAGGGCTGACCACCCGGTGGTCTTATAGCATGATAGACTGCAACTTGGAATTTCTAAATCCCTGTATTGGCATTAGATTGTCGTTGACAGTATCTGGATTCATCCTGTCTTTTTCACTGGTCTTGTTTATTACTCTGTTAGGTTCCTAACATCACCCCTCACCAATCTTCCCTGCTGGGAGTGATGCTTTAATTGCCTATGACTGAGCCATATCACAGCTTGCACTGGATTATATGTTAACAGTAGCTCACATATATGTACCTTTATATATATATATATATATAGATAGATAGATAGATATATACACTGAAGCAACTTTTGTGTTTTCATTCTCTATGTCCATGCTGTGGCTATTGTTCGCATAAAAATATACAAAAATAACTAAAAATGTTACTTCTACAATATGAACAGGATAAATCAATCCATGCATGTTACATTTCACTTTCAGTGTGGGCGCATGTGTGTATGTGTGAGAGGGGAAAAGTGTGAACTTTGTTAGTTTGGGCCATTGTTGGTGCATAGAGGTTCATATATAGGTCAAGTTTATTTAGTAATGTTCAGCCCACTCTATGCAGTTTTATAATAGGTTAATAGTTGATCTTGTAGTGCACACCTGGTGTCCTAGTTCCACCTATGAGACCACATATATTAATATAAGCTGCAAGTTAAATCCTGCTTTTAACAGTATATGATATTCTCCATTTCTATAAGCTGTATTTTCCAGTATACAAGTCAAACTTTTCTGACCAAAATTTGCTACCACAAATGGTAAGTTGACTTTATACACTGAGATGACTTTTGAGGACCAAAAAAACTCCATGTGAAATGCAGCAGGATTTTTGGAAAGCTAGAAAAATATCGTATCTTTTTATCTAAAAGTCTGAGAGGAGTTTCTATTAAGATTATAATTTTATGATCTGTTAATCTCATCTTTAGAAATGAAATATATTTTTAATATTTACATCAACTGCATTATTTTTTGAATTGGTTTGATCTATGATTATCACCGTTTTTCTTATTCCTGAACACATATATGATATTGAACTATGAACGGAGACATGTAGATTTGTGCTGCCTCCAAGAAGTAAGGTGGAGAGGAGGTTCTGCTAGGTTCTTCACAGGCAATGAACACAAGTACAAGATTTTCTGGGCTGGGAACACTGACAGGTTTGAGGGCGTGGGTATACTTCTTGTGGAGAAATGGGTTAAGGTAATTGAGGTAGTCAGAGTATGTGATAGAATACTTAAGGTTAGATTAGTGCTACATCATGGGTTAGCAACCATTATCTCGACCTATGCCTCTCAGCCGGGGCTACCTGATGGACAGAAAGATCGATTTTATGACACCCTCTTGCAGACTACCTTGTTGACAAATGACAGGGACCTTCTCTTTGTGGCTGGTGACTTCAATGGACATGTTGAACAACATGCAGGGGTCTTCCATGGCATACATGGAGGCTATGGTTTTGGTTCCCTGTGATGAGGAGGACCTTTATTTCTAAACTTAGACTAGTAACACTCACTCACTAGGCCACCAACACATGGACATTGAATGATAAGCACGTTATTAATTTTTAATTTAGAAATAGTGTTTTTATCAAAATATAGTCTGGTGGTATATACATATCTTGGAATAAGCTGTGCTTATGGCAATTAAAGGTTGGAATAATCAAAACAGTGGAGATGTAAAAAGATTACTAAACTGTTTCCTCATTAAGGGTGAGATTTGTTTCACCCCACCCCAAATTAGAATGGTACTAATATTCTAATTATGTCACCCTAACTTGTTCTGGATCAAGAAATATTTCAAAAATATAATTGGTGTATTTGATTGCACAGTTAACTTGACTTAACTGTTTGCAAGAAAGAATGGCTGTTAAACTGGTGTTGTTGTCACATTCACCACCACCATCATCATCATCATCATCATTGTCATCATTGAAGGAGTGTAGTATCAGTTAATAGAAATTCTTGCCATTGTTCTTAGAATGATAGAAAGTTAGTTTTTGCCATTAGTTAGGTGTTGAGTTGTGACTGTGTCTTTAGCTTTCAATTCTGATAACAATTCCTCCCAGGGTAAGTTTAGGCACACCTCAACTTATGTCATTTCAAGATTCATCTTTTGTGACCTTATGTCATTTTTCTTTCAAGAAATTAATGCTAATATAAGCCTCAACTTCAGTCGATTTATTTAACTTTATGTTGGTCTCAGCAAACATATCTAAAAGCATAAAAACTAGAAAAAAAAACCCCACTTAAAAGCCAATACTGAAATAGAAATCAAATAAAGTGCATATGAAAATATGTACAAACCATTATTAAGATATAAGCTAATACATTTTTCCAAATGATTTCTCGGGTCATGTCATTTTTCAAGTTAAGCCACACATTTTGGAGCTAGTAACCAATGTAAGTTGAGATACGTGTGTATATGCTCTGATCAAAGTTATCTTTTTTCACATTACATTAAGTAATAGCGTTGGGTAATATATCTAGAATGGTCACTCCTGGAACACTTTCAGTCATATGTCTGATTAATCAGAATTGACCTCCTGAGGTTAACTAACAATGTAACAGCCATTTTAAAATTTAGTTGTAGAGTGTTTCTTTTTCAAAATATTTCTTCTTGTCATGGCATTCATTTGACTGAGATAGTTCCTATCTCTTGTTTGCAGTGTCTTTTTTATAGTCTGACAGAAATAAACTTGGTTCTTGTGTTATAAGCCCCAAACAACAGTTCAAGGAGTTTAACCTTTCTGATACTGACCTGTCCAAGACAGCCCCTGGTTTGAAAACCTTCTATCAGAGTTTTGTTTTAATTTATTTTCCCAAAAACACCATAGTAATGAGAAAAACTTTTTTGAGTTTCCCTCATGATCACCAGATTGTGTGTTCAAATCCTGGTTCAGGCAGCATGTTGTGTTCTTGAGCAGAACACTTCATTTCATGCTGCTTTTGTGCTGTGAGGAGACTGGCATGCCAAAGAATAGACCTGATGTTTCCTCTGTGTGATGTAAAAGAGGTTGAGGTAGGATTTGTACTTTGACCTTGTAAAATCCTCACCAGCAATGACTACCCAAACAAACCCATGAGTTGGAGGGTTGTTGCCTGAGTGGTGCAAAGGTGTCGTCCACTAGAAGTAAGGAATCACTTATAACTGGTGGATGCAGCGACGTATTGTTACAGCACATGCCTGCCATACTACTACTACTACTACTTAATTTAGGCACAAGATCAGCAGTTTCGAGATAGGTTAGTCAATTAATTCAATCCCAGTACTTCACTGGTACTTTACCTTATTGACTTCTGAAGGATGAAAAGCAAAGTTAACTTTGGTAGGATTTGAACTCAGAACCTTTTACTACAGGACATTTTCTCTGACACTCTAGCGATAAAAAGCACCCACTATACTTTCAGAGTGGTTGGCATTAGGAAGGGCATCCAGCTGTAGAAACATTGCCAGATCAGACTGGAGTCTGGTGCAGCCTCCTGGCTTCCCAGACCCCAGTCGAACTGTCTAACCCATGCTGGCATGGAAAACGGACGTTAAACGATGATGACTGCCAGTTTTTGTCAATATTACTGTTACAATTGATTTTTTTTTTACTATGATGGTGATGATAATAATGATCATGACTTTATAAGTCTTCATCACTGAAGCAGAGTTTTTTTTGGAATGCTATAGTTGAACATCCATAATGCTATATAGAACATCTAGTCATAATGTAGACGGCCTAAGGATGTAATATAGCAAAATGAGGCTTCTATGAGGTGGTATCAAAAAAAGTTTCTGGACTAGTTCTGTAGTGCACCAACAGATGGCAGCACACAGTTGCATGTGCAGTGAGAGCTAGCAGTGACCTTCATGAGGCAGTGTGCTGAGTGACGTCACTGTGGCAATGGGTCGTATACAATGTTTCGAGTCACTGTGGTGCATTTCAGGCCACTAAGATCTTAACATTGCAGCATTCCTCTTCCTCCTCCTCCTCCTCCACTACCACCATTAGCAACACTTTGTGTCCTGTCAATAGAAACCAATGTTTGGACTTGTAAACTCTGTTCACATCAAGTATTGTCACAATTTTTTTCTTTATATTTTTCTTTTTTTCGTTATATTTTTCTTTTCTTTACAATTGGGAATCTTGTACAAGAATTTAGTCACGTCTAACCAGTAAGTTGGCAATCATATTGGTGAGAAAAGAAGTATGCGTCTCTCTCCCCCACTCTCTCTTTCTCTCTCTCTCTCTCTCTCTCTCTCTCCATTTCATTTGCTGCACAAAAGAAGACAAATACAAAAACAAAAGATGGAGTTCATTTGCTTGAAATATTTGATGTTCAGTATTCATTAAAACTAATTTCCTCCTTCTTGCAAGAAGGACATGTACTCTTGTTGATTTTAATTCATTAATTAGTTTCACTTGATTAAAATACACATGGTTGTCACTCTTGACTGAAATTGAACTCAAGACTGTGTTGTTTGATGCTTAAGGCATTCTAGCCATGATCATCACATAATTTTTTAGGAGTTTCCAGGGTTACATTATCTAATGTGCCTTTCCTTTATAGGACAATAGTATGTTATTCTAGGGAGATTTGGCTACTATTTCTAGTGTAGCAGTTTGGGCAACCATACAAAAGCTCTGTAATACCTGGTGATTAGGGATTGGTTGAGATGATTGACCTTTCTCGCTTACAATATTTTCATAATGTACCATTAAGAAATATCAAAAATTAAAACCTGATTTGTCACTGTACAATGTCTAATGTTTGGTTGGATAAAGGAAGGACAGGAAAGTGAATTAACTGATATTGGTTCTAGGCATGAATCAGAAGTCAATGTAATGACTAATTCTTCAGTGATGTAATGCCACAGTTCCATCTTACCATATAATAATTACTTTCAATTATGGCACAGAGCCATCAGTTTTGAGTGGAGGAGGTAAGTTGATACCTTTGACTTCAGTACATGACTGGAACTTTACTATATTCACCTGTATAATTATATATATATATATTCATGTATATTTTTATACAGATGTAAATGTAAATAGATTATTTTGTGAAGAGAAAAAAAAATGAAAATATTTTACTTAACAGCTGAGAAACGAATCCTGTATATGCTAACTCATTTTGTAAAGAGTGCTTTTTAGAATATTGAAAAACGTGTTTCAGATTTATATTTTTTTCTTTTTGCCTGTATTTATTAAAGCTATTTACCTCACTTGATAATTGATTTTAGGAGGGAGGTGTGAGTGTATCTGTGAGTGAGTGAAGGAGGGAGGGAGAGAGAGAGGAGAAAAAGTTTTGGTGATCTGCTACTGTTCTTTTTTACAATGATTACTCAAATGTTTGAAGTGTTAAAGTGCTTTGTTACAACTAGAGCTGAGACCTAACCCAACTCTGTACAGCAGGAGATAAATCAACATTATTGATGCAGCAATCTTAAAAAAGAATCCAAATAGGTGCAGGCATGGCTGTGTGGTAGGAAGTTTGCTTTCCAACTGCATGGTTCTGGGACCTGTCCCACTGCATAGTACCTTGGATAAAATGTCTTTTAATATAGCCCTCAGCCAATCAAAACTTGTGAGTGGATTTGGTAGCTGGAAACTATAAGAGGCTTGTTGTATATGTATATAAATATATTCAAGCATATAAGGGATGGCCATAATAGGACATCCGACTCACTAGAAAGAGCAGCCAAACTCCAAACCACTAATAGTTGTAAATCTGAAATGGAAAGAGAAATAAAAACAAACGTTTTTATTTCTCTTTCCATTTCAGAATTACAACTATTAGTGGTTTGGAGTTTGGCTGCTCTTTCTAGTGCGTTGGATGTTCTATTATGGCCATCCCTTATATGTTTGAATGTATATTACATAGTCTATTGACTATCTTTTCTTTCTCACTTGACTGCTGGTAGCGGAGAATTTTTCTAGAATTTTTTGCTACCCTAAAATTTATTAATTAATGTATATAAATATATATATCCATGTGTCTGTATTTCTCCCCCACCATACACAAGCACACACACACACACACACACACACACACACACACACACACACCACACACACACACACACACACACACACACTCACACACGATAGTAACAAGAAACTTAGAGTAGCAACAGAATAAAGCCTCAGCTTCAAATAATTGCATATACTACATATTTTTCTCTAATTTCTACACATTTGCACATACATGTACACACACACATAATATATGCGAAAGAAAAAGCAAACACTATGAAACTGGATATTGTTATGTGATCAAGTCAAAAATGCGTGTGTCAAGAAATTACTGTAAGTAGTAGTAGTAGTAGTAGTAGTAGCTGTTCCCTATTTTATATATATATATATTTTACAAGCATCCCAAACAGCCGCCTACTTAACTACATGATATGAGCTTGGTGCCCCTTAACAGATTGGGAATATTTTGGGGTGCATGCACCCTTGACTGCACCAATGACTGTTAAAATAAATATATGGATAGGTAGGTTGATATTTGTTAATTAGGTAGGTGGCAGTTGATATCTAGTAATTAGATAGATAAAATAGCAGTGGAAACATAACCTGGTGAACTGGGCATGTGTTTGGGTATATATGCACGTGTGTGTGTGTGTGTGTGTGAGAGACTATGCATGTTTGAGTGTCTTTAGCAGAGTTCTCTCAGTTTGCAAGCATTTGTGCTAGGTTTCTGGTCTGAAGATAACTGCCTGTATTTCGGCCTAGTCTCTGGTTTGAAGATAAGTTCCCACCAGTCGCGATGTGGGTGGAATGGATGAATAGGGGTGCTGAGCTGGGTTTCGGCCTAGTCTCTGGTTTGAAGATAAGTTCCCACCAGTCGCGATGTGGGTGGAATGGATGAATAGGGGTGCTGAGCTGGGTTTCGGCCTAGTCTCTGGTTTGAAGATAAGTTCCCACCAGTCGCGGTGTGGGTGGAATGGATGAATAGGGGTGCTGAGCTGGGTTTCGGCCTAGTCTCTGGTTTGAAGATAAGTTCCCACCAGTCGCGATGTGGGTGGAATGGATGAATAGGGGTGCTGAGCTGGGTTTCGGCCTAGTCTCTGGTTTGAAGATAAGTTCCCACCAGTCGCGATGTGGGTGGAATGGATGAATAGGGGTGCTGAGCTGGGTTTCGGCCTAGTCTCTGGTTTGAAGATAAGTTCCCACCAGTCGCGATGTGGGTGGAATGGATGAATAGGGGTGCTGAGCTGGGTTTCGGCCTAGTCTCTGGTTTGAAGATAAGTTCCCACCAGTCGCGATGTGGGTGGAATGGATGAATAGGGGTGCTGAGCTGGGTTTCGGCCTAGTCTCTGGTTTGAAGATAAGTTCCCACCAGTCGCGATGTGGGTGGAATGGATGAATAGGGGTGCTGAGCTGGGTTTCGGCCTAGTCTCTGGTTTGAAGATAAGTTCCCACCAGTCGCGATGTGGGTGGAATGGATGAATAGGGGTGCTGAGCTGGGTTTCGGCCTAGTCTCTGGTTTGAAGATAAGTTCCCACCAGTCGCGATGTGGGTGGAATGGATGAATAGGGGTGCTGAGCTGGGTTTCGGCCTAGTCTCTGGTTTGAAGATAAGTTCCCACCAGTCGCGATGTGGGTGGAATGGATGAATAGGGGTGCTGAGCTGGGTTTCGGCCTAGTCTCTGGTTTGAAGATAAGTTCCCACCAGTCGCGATGTGGGTGGAATGGATGAATAGGGGTGCTGAGCTGGGTTTCGGCCTAGTCTCTGGTTTGAAGATAAGTTCCCACCAGTCGCGATGTGGGTGGAATGGATGAATAGGGGTGCTGAGCTGGGTTTCGGCCTAGTCTCTGGTTTGAAGATAAGTTCCCACCAGTCGCGATGTGGGTGGAATGGATGAATAGGGGTGCTGAGCTGGGTTTCGGCCTAGTCTCTGGTTTGAAGATAAGTTCCCACCAGTCGCGATGTGGGTGGAATGGATGAATAGGGGTGCTGAGCTGGGTTTCGGCCTAGTCTCTGGTTTGAAGATAAGTTCCCACCAGTCGCGATGTGGGTGGAATGGATGAATAGGGGTGCTGAGCTGGGTTTCGGCCTAGTCTCTGGTTTGAAGATAAGTTCCCACCAGTCGCGATGTGGGTGGAATGGATGAATAGGGGTGCTGAGCTGGGTTTCGGCCTAGTCTCTGGTTTGAAGATAAGTTCCCACCAGTCGCGATGTGGGTGGAATGGATGAATAGGGGTGCTGAGCTGGGTTTCGGCCTAGTCTCTGGTTTGAAGATAAGTTCCCACCAGTCGCGATGTGGGTGGAATGGATGAATAGGGGTGCTGAGCTGGGTTTCGGCCTAGTCTCTGGTTTGAAGATAAGTTCCCACCAGTCGCGATGTGGGTGGAATGGATGAATAGGGGTGCTGAGCTGGGTTTCGGCCTAGTCTCTGGTTTGAAGATAAGTTCCCACCAGTCGCGATGTGGGTGGAATGGATGAATAGGGGTGCTGAGCTGGGTTTCGGCCTAGTCTCTGGTTTGAAGATAAGTTCCCACCAGTCGCGATGTGGGTGGAATGGATGAATAGGGGTGCTGAGCTGGGTTGCAAAAAGATTATGAGTGTTTCTCTTCTCTGTCTGTCAAAGTCAAGAAAAAAGAAAATACTGTTTGTACTTCTCAATGTGTGCTTTGTGCAGAGAGGCGTTTGCTCGTGTGTATTTGCTTGGATGTGTGTGTGTGTGTGTGTGTGTGTGTGTGTGTACGTGTGTGTGTGTGTCCCTTTACTTTTCGAAGTAAAAGAGATGATCAGACTGTAACTGTATCTAAAGAACTATTTCATATGAGTAATAATAGAGTATTTACATATAAAGCTGGTTGGATCATGTTATAGCTTTAACAATAGATGAAGTAATAATATAGATCAAGCTGGCACTGTATTTGTTATATGGAAACTCTATAACAGTAATAAATACATCAACAAAGAACCAGATCTATAAATTATGCTATGGTGGCTGTGTGTTGTACCTTTTATTCATGTTCTTAGTGTATTTTATTGATTCTGTATGGTCAGGAAGTGTGGCTTAATAAAAATACAGGTAATAACTTAGTTTTTATAGTACCAGTAAGAACTACCAACTTTGCTAGAGCCTAATGAGAGCTTCTACTGAGTCTATGATGGGTTAGCTGTTGCCAAGCCAGTGAGGAGGGCGTCTCTACTGAGCTGATGAGTATGAAGGGAAACTTTTGCTGAGCTGACGAGTGGTAGTGTGAATCTCTGCAACAAGTAGGGGTGGGGTCTTATGATTTAAGGGAGCCTCTGCCGAGCTGACAAGTGCAGGGAGCTCTCTTGTTGAACTAACAAGTAGAGGAACTTCTACCAAGCCAAATGGGTGGAGGTGGGATGGGTGTTACCTGTACTGAGCCAATGAGTGGAGGGGGTCAATTAGGGGGAAACCCTCTGCCACATCAGTGACTGCGGGGACCTCTCCATGTTTGCTAGAAGAAAAAAAGCAGTCAAATCTCCCTCAAATTGCACTCGATTATCTTAATAGAAAGGATTCATTGGATGATGTTCTTCTAATTAAATAATATTTGGTAAAAAGATGAAAAGGTCAAGGCTGGTATATTTCTTCATTTTTCACTTGTTTGATTGGGGATTGAGCTAGGCTTCTCTGTTCAATATTTTGCTTTGAAAAAAAGTTTACTTCTTCTCCAAACACTTCTGTATTACTGAAAGACATTCTCATTCAGAACAATATTTGGTTTCCTGGTACTTAGAGGCTTTAAAGATCCTCTAGTGTGTTACACATGTCACACCTCTTTCACTCTTTCTTTTCCCTTTCAAAACTGTTAATATTAAGGCTGAGAATGAAATGAACTTTTCAATTATAGTTATTGCAATCAAGATTTCAATAAATGTAATAAGGCCTTAAATTATGAGGGCAGGAGTGTAGTTTATTGAATCAACTTCAAACAATGAACACATACACACACTTGGTGCCTGGTTTCTATCCTCACCTGATCCTTAGGTGTCTTTATCAGAGTTTAATTCAGTTGCAAGCACTCTAACCAAATTCTGCTCCTCTGCTTTCTTTTCCACTCACATTAGTTTACTCGGGCATTGATTTTTGGATGTTCAGATTCAGTATCAGGAATATCAATCTCACCAGCCTGTGAAGCCTGCTCAGGTTTATGACTTCTGCCTACGTTTTTTCTCTCGACTCATTTATAAAAACAAAAATGTATTTTATCAACATCTAAAACAGTTTCCTAATCCCTTTTGTGATTCCAGATTCCCACAAGGTTTCCCAGTATATCGCATTAGTCCTTTCATCAAACTTGTCTAAATCATTGTTATCAGTTTGATTCAGTGCCAGGATAACTTCGAAAGAGGTGTGACATATGTAACACTCCAGTGGATCTTTAAATCCTATAAGTATCATGAAACTAAATGTATGTATGTATGTATGTATGTGTGTAGTTTTAAAAATTGACAACAAACAGAAAATTTTACAAAGCATAACAAACAGAAAATTCGTAGCTGATTCCTCTTCAGTCAACGCCTAAAAGATCATTATAATTTCACATTTATATATATAAATAAAATACTGATGAAAAGGTGTTAATACGTTAACTAATAATGTGAAGGTAACTATATATACATTTATATACCTGAAGCAGTTTGTGCATGTGTGTGTTGGTTTGATGCAGGTTTTAATCTATTATTGCTTACTTTTAGTGTTCCTGCTTCGACTAAGTCAAAACTTCAAATAACAGATGGAAATCTCAGCTTCAAATTACATAACACACACACACACACACACACACACACAAACGCACGCGCGCACACATCTTTCCATGTATTTACTCAGTCGGGGCTGACTTGAGTTTAAGCAACATATAAACATCCATATATAATATACGTGAATATTGATTTCTAAACACTGGCAAAAAGGCCAGAGCACCGAATGTTAGATCGATCTCGCTACTTTTAGTGGTACTTAACTTATTGATTCGTTGAAGGAAGAAAAGAAAATTCGATCCTGGCAGGATTTGAAATGAGATCGTAAAACAACGAAACTAAAAACCACGAGACATTTTGTTTGCTGGTCACCCACGCAATTTTGCCAGCCACTGCTCCAGTATACCTTCACAACAACAGTACTGTTAGATATATTTTTACTAACGTTCTCGGTTGGTGTGGAGATTTTGGGAAAACTACACAAAATATCAAATTATACGATGTATCGTAGAGGACAACTTCAAAATTCTCGAATTCATAAGTCACGGAAACCCAAACTTTTTATCTTTTATGTTTCATGCGGCCATGCTAGATCACTGCCTAGAAGGGTTTTAACCGAACAGATCGACATTAGTACTTTTATTTTAAACCCGTTGGTCTCTTTTCCCAAACCGCTAGGTTACAGGGGCATAAGCAAACCAACGTCAGTTTTAAAGCAGTGGTGGACACACGCAGTTTGCTCTGAACGTTTTTGACAAAATTTCGTATTTTAGAAGTTATTTCGTGTTAAAGATGTCGTATTTGGGTAATTTCAACCAATCAACGATGTGTATTCGGTTGAAGAAAGCTACTGCTGTTTGCGATAGTAATCGAAGAGGAACAGCTTCCGGGTCATCTCTACTAAATGTCACCATTCTGTTCTATTTGTATAGCGAGCAAACCACCTTTATCCTTTCTTCCTTTCTAGTCAGCACCGTGCATTCTTTACTCTTTTCCTACCTTCTACACTAGCAACCAGCAAGCGAACTTGTCACTGCCACTACAATTACTGTATTTTCCGGTGTATAAGAAGCTATTTGTTTTGTTTTACTTTCATGCTTTGATAATGTTATTTTTTATCTAATAAGGATATTTATATTGACGAAATGTGTTTGTGGTTGATTATAGTAAGATAAAATCATGACAATAACAATACATCTCATAGTTGTAAAATAAGGCATTTTGAAATTACATATACGTCAACAACAAAAAAGTGAGCTGCAGACTCGTTGCTCTCTATGGTGTTGATTCTTCGAACAGAATGGTGACATTTAGTAGAGATGACCCGGAAGTTGTTCCTCTTCGATTTTTATCGCAAACAGCAGTAGCTTTCTTCAACCGAATACACGTCGTTGATTGGTTGAAATTACCTAAATACAACAACTTTAATATGAAATTTTGTCAAAAACGTTCAGAGTAAATCATGTTCTACATGAAAAATTCTACCAGTATTCGAAGTTTCAAACTGTTTAGTTAAAAGAAAATGAATTTTAAAAATCTGTGATTGGGATAGAATAGATCCATACGGAGCACACACACACACAACGGACTTTAATTTTTTTCATTTACCAAATTCACTCATGAGACATTGGTCGGTCTGGGACTAAAGTAGAAAATACTTGCCCAGAACTGAACTCGAAACCACGTGGATGAAAAGTATGCTTCTTAACCATACAGCCATGCCTGCACCTAACCTTGCTGGGTTTTTCTCCCCCGCTACCCCATTTTTGTTGCTGGGTGTAAATGGGAGGTGAAAATTGAAACGGGTCAGAACTGAACGCGAGCTGAATGAATTGTTAGGAAAAGATGCCAAGAAAACTTCAATAAATGACTGATTTAAAAAAAAAAATTCATTGTTTTAAGATATTGTATAAGAAAACATTGTTGTTTCACATACGTGTAAATGCCCTTTATATAACATATGGTGTTATTGAATACTACAATCTGGCCATATAGTATCAGTTAAAGCTACTTAAAATATTTGTTTATTTAAATGAAAATTGACTTTTTCACCTCAAGCCAAAATTGTGATATTTCTTTCATTGTTATTGTTTAGCTTCCAAGTAAGTCTTGCTAAAATGATCTGGGACTAAAATTACCCTAGGGCCCAGGGCAATCATGAGGTAACCCTGCAGCTTGTGTAACTTTCCGAAAGGCACGCCTGACGAAAATGAAAAACCATGATCCACGCGGGCCGCTTCTCGAAAAAGGTTATCTATATCTGACCTAGGACTATTTTACCCAATGTTTTTCCTTTTCAAGTCCGTTATACTGTAGCCATTTGAGAGAGATTTTACTGTTATTTCTAGTGGTTTGATTGTCACGTATAGTCTCCTTCAATGACTCGTTAGATACCAGTAAATTTGCAGGAGAGCATTTGTAGAAAATAATACTTAAACGAAATTAATCTTCAGTCTGTAAAATTCATGTTGTGATTTGAAATCAGTGTTGACTTCGCCTGTTATTTTCCCTGGATCGATACTGTAAGTAGCATTAATATAATTGAGTTATATACTTCTCTCTTACTGAGATAAAATTTGAAAAATGTACTCTCTGTATTGTGTCGTAACACTTAGTAAATACAGTTTACAAGCCATGAGGAAACCTCCATGTGGTCCATCGACCTACTAGAAATAACGACTAAATCTCCTTCCATCTTAAAACAAGACCTTTTAGCTAATGTAGTCTGGGTTACATTATTTGTGAAAACAAGACTGGATAATAATGGTTTGAATATCTTTTCGTTATGGGTTTTTCGATCAATACTAAATGTGGACTAAATAACTTTATTTTTAGTAAGAGGTGGTGAATTGGCAATATCTTAGGGGGTTGGATTGAATGCCTTGCAGCTATTATTCTATTTCTGTTCTCTGAGTTCAAATACCGCTGAGGTTAACTTTGTTTTTACACTTTTGGGATCGATTAAAAAGCAAAAAAAGATACCAGTGCAGGACAGTGGGCGGAGGGAATTGTTATAACGTTGAGTGGGATGCCTTGTGGTGTCTTTTAATTATCTGCATTCTAAAGGCAACAACGCCTGCGATGCATCTTGGTGCCAACATGTATCAAGCTTGTTTCTCTCTTCAATACCGTCGATGGCGAGGACAGGAGAGATCTCCTCTGACCTCCTCCAGTAAATCTTGCCTCGGCCTGCTAGTGGCGTAGCGGTGGATTTTAGCCCCGCTTCTCTTCCAACGAAACATACTATCGACTATAGCAAACACACATTTAAAGTGCCCCCCCCCATCCTGTTCACACATCCCATTGAACTCTACTGAGACCTGTCTTGTAGAGAGTAACTTTCCAAGTGTAGTTACATGGTCAACCCCGACCGACAAAGACCTTAAGACACATCAGTAAACTTTGCACGCAAAGTTTTTTTTTTTTTGTATGGTTGAAACAACAGAATGTACTGTTATTAAATTTCTCTCTCCTTTTCCTTGTTATTACATAGAAAGGCAAACAAGTAAATATGTCGAGAGAATAAATAAATTGCTTATCCAAAAAGAACTAGGGAGGGGGAGTTGGGTTGGTCCAGGAGTGTAGAACTATCTGCTTCTGAATATAACTAATCTGGGTTCTTAGCAATATTGAGAGAAAAAAAAAAAACCAACCTTTTATTTCCAACAGAGATGATATCTACATATATAACACATATGAACCAAAGCTACATTAAGATTCAAATCCCAAACTGAAGAAAACATAAACGTAAGCGAAGAAAGAGAAAAAAGGAAGAAAAAAGCATCAACACCGAGTGCATGTGGGAGGGTGCAAAGGGGTCATAGACTGTGGTATCCCAGATGAGGCACCTACTTCTTAACCAGGGACAAAAGGTAAGATCTGGTCCTGTTACTTCTGAATAATCCCACCGGCTCCAGAACTGAGGAGATACTAACTCGAGCCAGGGTCCGTCTAATGATTACGTTTAGCTCGGTGTGACGAGCGAAACGACCACAGGCAAGACACCAATCTGGTTCCCCGAGAATTTCGCACCTGCAGAAAGTAAACGACACCTTGAAAGTTGATCAGATTGATCAAAGTAGCACCTGAGCCCTGATTCTCATTCTCTCTGCTTTTGTCTATCTTCAGCTGTATCAGGAACTGACAAACCCAGTTCACTCCACTGTTGCAGAGCTTCATTCATGTCCCTGTTGGAACTAGTCCATGTTGGAAAGGAGAGGATGTTGCTTACCGAAGGGGAGCAAGCGTGGATGGAGGAAAGAAAACCCGGAAGAGAATAGAGACGAGCACTTAACGTAAACCTAGAAAATGTATGTCGACATACAATCGATGCTTTCAGAAATCTTTTGGTGATACTCTCAAACAATCCCTATCTTTTAAGTGCTCTTCTTTAATCGTTTAATATAAACACTAAGTGCTGTTGTCAGTCAAGATAAATATTGTTATTAATAACATTTAAATTAAGTTAGTCACTTCGGTTGTTTCAGACTAACCGGTCTGGCTTTATGGTTCGATTACTAATCGATAAAAATTAACCCCCCCCTCCAATCACTTTGTGGCTGTTGAAAAAAACAAAAGAATTATTTTCTTGAAATGTCGGATTTGTTCGTAAACAAGTTAGAAATAACTTTTTTTTTTATTTACATTTTCAGTACACACTTTTAACATCCATCTTTATTTATTTTACAAAAGGCGTAGAAATTTCTCTTATTTTGTCATTGCAAGTAGATCTTCATGACATATGGCGTGGGTAAGACAGCTCATGGGGCAAAACAAATAATTGCTGGGTGGGGGCGCTAATTTATTTATACTATTTTATATTTCTTTTGAATTTTTTTAAAACCTGGTTAACAACCCTGTGGCCCCCGCCTATGCCACACCACTATATCCTGTAACTTGCAGTTTTCGGATTAGTTTATTTTTCATTTACGGAGATGTTAGACCCTCCTCTTTTAGAACATATAGAAAAGAGGTAAGATATAAAATGAGTAAATATTCAAAATATTGTAATACTGAATCAGATACTTTGAATTAACTGTCCGAGATAGAATTCTTCTGAAAAATGATAAAATAATTGATCTTGCAGTGCTAAGCAAACTTTCCTTCCAAACACGGTAAAAATTACAATTTAAAGTCGTAATTTATCTTTTCATTGATCCATTTCCACCTTATTATCTGTTGCTTCTCTGTATCTCCTTTATTATTTATCTTTGGCAGTATTTTCTCTCGTCTACTGCGATTCGTCTTTTATACATGCTGACATTAACATAATGTTAACATCTTTCGATTCCACTACCATTTATTATTTCCGTTCTTGGTAATTCCACAAAACATGGAATTCAAAACGGCAAATTCAATTATATGGGTGTTTCATTTTAAGGATTTACACTGAAATGTAATACACTACATACATACATTCTTAGATACACCCACACACAGCAGGGAAAACAGACTTTAAATATGTGTGTATGTGTTTAAGACAATTAAAAAAATTGCATTAACATATATTTGCTAATGTGATTTAAAAAAAAAAACTTCCCATTTGTTTAAAGGTTGTAGTTGTAAAAGAAAATTTTTTTTCTATGTAGCGCAAGTATTACATAGGAAATTTTATTTTCATTTTTCTTTCTCTTTTCATTGACCCAGTTAAATGAAAATCCAACTTGTGCTTTTTTGTCAATACTTCTATTGTTTGTATCGTCTGCATTTTTTTTGTCACCGATAGATTAGCTTTCTAATATAACTACATGAAAGAAATATCTTAGGACATTTTTATAGTTTTAACAAACTATAAGAGAAGTTTCTTTAAAAAAAATTTAGCTCAAGATTTTCTTCTTTACTGGGAAACATTTAGACTCCAGTGACATTTAAAAATTTGCTGTATTATGGTTAATGTAGATTTTAGAATAAACTTGTGTGTAAAGTATATTGGCGGAGGTAAGGAATACGCATACCACCCGTCTTCGGCGTAACCCTAAACCTAAACACCGAGTTTATGCAGAAGGTTATCTTAATTGGTGAGCATTGTTGCATTATTCAACCATTTCTGATTTTCACCACCTATTTTATTTTTATTAAAAGCAGTATTCCTTTTTTTTTTTCCGAATGAACTCCCCCATTCATCATACCTCCACATACAATCTCTGTTTTATCTTAATTCTGTCATCTTTTGAAAGCTGCACTTCTGCTGATGTCATGTCAAATTGTTAACCTACAAAAATTCAAGCTAAATATTGATTTCTAACATAGGCACATGATCACAAGGTTTGGGGGAGTATAATTGATTGGTTCGTTATTCCTTCGACCCTGCAAAGATGAAAAGCAAAGTCGTCTTTGGCGGAAATTGAACTCAGAACATATAGAGACGTAATTAAGTTGATTTGAAAAGGCATATTTGTTAGTCGCTCTCCCGATTTTACCAATCCGAGCCAAGTACAATCATTCTAACCACCCACAACCACCTTTCTTCATCACATGATCACAGGGTCCCTCTTCCTCCCCGCTCCGAAGACTATGATACTTCTTTGTTCTATTATTGAGACACTTGTCACTGCTTGCTTTAATAGTCTCAGCTGGAGAACAGTTAATGAGCAGTCGATGCTAAGAAACAATTCCAGCTGCATCAACACGCTTTTTAAAGATTACAAACAAATCAGAACGGTGATATCAGCACAACAAACCGGCACTTGCAGCTTCTCAAGCTTAACTCCTATTTCACAATTTAATGACGTAAACCAATAAAAACTGAACAGGGAGCGAGGACACAGTTCCCTTTATTTCCTCACACTGCTCCGGAATCTTTTTTTCCCTCTCCTTTCCTTGCTGACCTGAGTATGTTGACTTGCTTTTAAAGACCTGACTGACTTCTGCAAAATCTGACATTAATGAATATGACGCTGTTGGCGATAGGGGGTGTTAGTGGAGAATCTGTGTTATTATGTTCTTTATTGTTTGATGTTTGCAGAGAATCTACTTGAAGTAATCCCATTAATGAGACAAACTGTTCTTAAAATAGCCAGTGACAGCTACTAAAGAGTATAAACAATCCACAAAGAAATAATTTCTTGAATGATTTGAAATGATGTTACAGCTGCTGGTTGATGGGGTCAAATGGATATTAAACACACCACACCCCACCAAGCTTTTCCTTCTTGGCACAATAGTTGTTCAGTTTAAGGTTCTGGATGGCTGATTACAATGTCAAAAGTTCATATCTTACAACAGCCATTGCTCTTCCTTCTTAAATCTATACCTTCTCTCATGGCCCCACTGCACTCTGCCATGGTTGTGTTATTTAGGGCCCCCTCCATTCATAGCTTGAAACTTATTATTAAAACCCTTAGTTGCTGTTAACTTTTTTTACAAAGAAAATTTCAATCATTTTCTTTTATTTTTCACTTGTTCCGCCTTGAAGAGTTTTTAGTTGAATAAATTGACTCTTGTACTTATTTTTTAAAGCCTAGTAACTTATTCTGTCTCTTTTGCATAAAAATACACTTGATCGGAGCAAGTTTTACTGGTACATAAATATGTACTGTGTGTGTATGTGGCACACACACACACCTAGCAACGCTAGCTCAGTTATTTCATCATTTTATTTTGTTCTGAATAATTCTACCCCAAACCGTTTGTATCCATCTGTTTGAAATAATTAAGGAACTTCTACAGTGTCTCATGATCTAGAAATAGCTGTTAAATTCACTTAAAATCATACCTTATTGTTTAAAAAAAAAAGAAGACATTTTAGATAATGTAATCCTATGTAGCCTGTGTTGGTCATGTCTGGAACTTCTTTTCGTCATGAGCCTGCTAGATCTAGACTGACTTCGGGTTAAGCAGCAATAATATTCATCAGCTAGCACGTGGAAGGATTCGAGCGAAGCACTGCATGTTAATAGAATAGTAGTTATACAATACTCCAACCATTACACAGAATGAGTTGTGCATCTTTATGGTTCTATTTAGAACTTATTCAAAGAATAAGGTGAAGTTAAGTGTATTCATTGTATATATAGTACAGCTGTTCTTACGAAGCCCTGCCCACCACAACAGAATTGAAATCTTGAAACCAAGGTAAGGTACCTCATAAAAAGTGGAGAGTGTGCTGGTGCCACATAAAAAGCACTGGTGATGGTGCCATGTAAAAAAAGCACCCAGTACACTCTGTGGGGTGGTTGGTGTTAGGAAGGGCATACAGCTGTAGAAACCAAGCCAAGACAGACAATGGAACCTGGTGCAGCCCCTGGCACTGCCTGTTCCTGTCAAGCCAAGCCATCATAGAAAACGGATGTTGATGATAAAGTACTAGTGGTGATACATGAACCCTCAGCTTTATATTTTTAAGTTGCAGAAGGGTCAGTTTCCTGTGAATCTTACCAGCCTAGTCAGTTTAACTCTAGTATTCAGATTACTCAGTCACACGTAATGCTTATTTATTCACATTGTTTTGAATTAATTATGCATTATCTTTGAGCTTCATGATTTCAATGACATGACTGTTTCTTTTTAAAATGACATTGTAGGGTAGGTGTGAGAGGCGGGATCTAGTAGAATATTTGGTTCAGGTTTGGCCAGTTTAAATGCTAAAGGGTTAAAGAGTTCAAGTTTGGTATTTTGTGGTTCTCAGTTCAATCCCTGCCAAGGAGAACTCAACCTCATAAGTCTTTTCTATTTTACTTGTTTCAGTCATTAGGCTGCGGCCATGCTGGAGCACTGCCTTGGAGGATTTTAAGCTGAATGAATTGACCCTAGTACTTATTTCTTTTTAAGTCTGTTATTTATTGTATTGGTCTCTTTTGCCACACCACTATGGGGACATAAATATACCAACACCAGTTATTTATATACAATAGTCTACTTTCAGTTTCTTATTTCTTTATTGCCACAAGGGGCTAAACATAGAATGTAAAGACAGATGAAATACCTATTTCTTTATTACCCACAAGGGGCTAAACATAGAGGGGACAAACAAGGACAGACAAAGGCATTAAGTTGATTACATCGACCTCAGTGCATAACTGGTACTTAATTTATCGACCCTGAAAGGATGAAAGGCAAAGTCGACCTTGGCGGAATTTAAACTCAGAATGTAATGGCAGACAAAATATCGCTAAGCATTTCGCCCGGCTTGCTAATGTTTCTGCCAGCTCACCGCCTTGCTTCTTTCAGTTTCTGCTTACCAAATCCACTCACAAGGCTTTGGTTAGCCCAATGCTATAGTAGAGAACACTTGCCCAAGGTGCAACGCAGTGGTACTGAACCCAGAATCATGTGGTTGGGAAGCAAACTTCTTACCACACGACCACGCCTGTGCCTTTGTATGCATTTTTATTTCAGCTGTGTGTATGTTGTGTATGAAATATTGATATTAAAGATTGGATCTCAGCTGGAATTTTTTTTCAATTTCCTTGATATCACTAATACTTTCACCAAAAAGTATTAAGACCACAACTTCCCATTTCCTCTACTACTTTCTATATAAAATTTTATATCTTAGGATATTTTTTATCTGATTTGTTTCTTTATGTTTCTTTATGAGTCAACATGAGTTGTAGTAGAGTGGGAGTTTCAAAACTGGTACACTGGTTGTAAATAATATTATTGAAAATACATTCTGGAGTCTATTTTAGTTCAACATTGTTTCTTTCTTACATTACAACTTGGTTCATTTCTTCTATATCAAGAAAGTAAAACGAGGAGTCAGTTCATTGTTAATTAACTGTGGGTTGTTTGCATTTCTGTACTTTTATATTTACTTATATAGAGATCTAAGGTGAGAGGTTAATTGGCTTTTTTAATTAAAAAATGGCTTTAAACAATAAAGGCATCCAACAACAACAACAACAACAACATAAACAAACAAATCAAAATAACTCACAGTTTGTTGTGAAATATTTAAAGTGAAATGGTCTGATGCCAGTGTATGTAAATGTACATTGTAAGCTATATTAGAGATATAGTGGAAGAGTGGGTTGGATAATTTGAAAGACAAGCAGGCAAAATGGCATGCAGTCATGTTCTGAGTTCAAATAATACTGGGGTTAGCTTTGTATTTCATTCTTCCTGGGGTCATTAAAATAAATACTAGTTGAATACTATGGTCAATAATCAACTGTTTATCCTCAGCATGACCTTCCATCTGTATAAGAAATCTATAATGGTGTAGGTGCAGAGGAGATAATTTGGAGGCCTATATAACGATGCTATGCTGGATGTCAGGGGTCGTTTTTATTAATTATCTTTATCATGCAGTGTGCCACAAACAGCTAATCACTAATTTACTCAGACATCTAGCTGATATTGAAATAGGGACGAGCAAGTTGTCTTTTTAAACAGCACTATAAAATTGACTCATTGTTAGCTTTCAATTTTCCTTTCAATCCCTCCCTCTCTCTCTGAGTGTAAAAAAGTTATGTCTGTTCATATTCAGGACAAAGTTTGCTTGTTCTCTCATGTTTTTGGACACTTGTTCTCATCAAAAATGGCTGTGATGGCTGGTGTGCAATAGCCCATTCTTTTGTGTTTGATTCTAAAGATTTTTAGACTTCATGGGACAATGGTAGATGCGAGGCTAAAGTGATAGAATATTGGTTTTTGGATATTGATCATAGATTCAAACATTACAACAGCCTTTGTGCTGTGCCTTTATGTATGACACAAATATCACTCATCTTGTCTTAGTTTGACCTCCAGATTGGCAGAATCATTTGAGCATGGGACAAAATGCCTTGTCTCACTCCCTGAGTTCAAATCTTACCTCAGTCAACTCTACCTTTCATCCCTCTTTTGTTGATAAAATAAAGTACCAATCAAGTACAGGGGGTGATTTAATCAACTAACTCCTACCTCCCAAAATTATGGGCCTTGTATCTAAAATTAGAAATTGTTATGAGGCAATGAGGAAACCTATGTAGTTGCTTACCTTGCTAAAAATAGTAGCCAAATTTTTCTCATGTTACACTCTGTTGTTTTAAGAGAAGGACATACTACTGGATAATATTAGACCTAGATACATTGTCAGGGAAAAGATGGGATGGTCACAACTGGAATACTTTTGACCATAATGTCAGCATGATCCAGACTGATTTAGGTTAAACAAGTGCTGCTGTTGTGTAGTTTATATATATTGTGTCACAAAGTGCAATAACTCTAGTCTTATTGGTGTGTGTTTATGTATGTATACATATATCATCATCATCATCATTTATCATTGTTTTCCACCCAGGCATGGGTTGGATGGTTTCACCAAAGCTGGTAAGCCAGAGAGCTGCACCAGGTTCCAATCTGATTTGGCTTGTTTTCTAAAGCTGGATGCCCTTCCAAATCCAAACACTTTGCAGTGTGTGCTGGGTGCTTTTAATGTGGCACCAGCATGAATGCTTTTACATGGTGCCGGCACAAGTCTCTTGTAGGCCAATCCTCTTCACCAGGGAATGTGGCCTTAACACTTCTGCTGTGGAGGATGGGTCTTCCTGAGTACAGCAAAGGTGCCAGGTATCTCAGTCCTTTGTCATCTTGTCCTAAAGGTTCAGTGTTCTGAGGTTGTCCTTCATATCTTTTCATTTTTTATTTTAGTCATTAGGCTGGGGCTCCACTTTAAAGAATTTTAGTCAAATGAATCCACTGAAATACAAGTACTTGTATTTTGTAAGTCTGCTATTTATTCTTCTGGTCTCCTTTACCGAACTGCTAAGTCACGGATACATAAACACACCAACACCGGTTGTCAAGCAGTGGTAGGGGACAAACACAGACACAAAGGCACACGCTCATACATCTGTACGTACACACACATACACACACACACGCATGCATTCATACATACATATTGTTTCTGTCTACTAAATCCACTCACAAAGCTTTGGTCAGCCTGAGGCTATAGTAGAAGACAGCTTGCCCAAGGTGTCACAGAATAGGACTGAACCTGGAACCATGTGGTTGGTAAGCAAACTTCTTACCACACACACACACACACACACACACACACACACTCACAGACTGTTCAAATCAAAATCTATAACGATATGTAAATATTTGCATTGAGGAATTAACATGGTTATTCTTTTATTCATCTACTTGTTTCAGTCATGCTGGAGCACCACTTTAACTTCTCTATAATTTAACTTTATTTTATTATCATTTTCAATTACATTTTTGTACAATAACCACATTTGCTAGCATTTTAAAAATGGGTACACTATTAATTCAGTCTGTAACTAACATGCAACATCAGATTATTCTGTTAAAGGCAATGCATAATTATTCACATTTTTAGAATTAATCAGGCATTGTCTTATAGCCTTCAGATTTCTATGAGATAGCATTAATTTATAGAATGATATTGTAGGGTATGTGTGAGGGACCAGATCTGGTCAGTTTGAATATAAAATAGGTAAAATATTTTGGCTGGATATAGCTGGTTTAAATGCTAAATGGTTAAAGTGGTTGGGGTTAGGAAGGGCATCCAGCTGTAAAAAACCATGCCGAAACAGCCGGTGGAGTTTGGTGCAGTTCTCTAGCAGGTTAGCTCCTGTCAAGTGTCCAACCCATTCCAGCTTGAAAGACTGACATTATTGTATTAGTTGTTGACCTTCAAGTTAAAGTCCCTGTGAACCATTAATATCTGTCACTGTATAAAGCAACAACAGTGTTTTAGTCAATTTTTGCAAGGGTTACTTACTGGCTTCTTAATGAAGATTGATTCATTTGTGTTGGTAAGGAAGTAGATAACTAGAGCAAAGAGACCATGTGATGATAATGATAAGCTTACCACTACATGTGTACTATTATATTTAACAATCCACTGTTGTCACTTAAACTATACACTCTCTTGTTCTCTCTCTCTCTCTCTCTCTCTCTCTCTCTCTCTCGCCTCACTGGAAAGATCCCTTGTATCCCAGAAGGAAATCGCCATTGTTCTGAATTATTAAAGTGCCAATTATTTGCTTACATTATCTCTCTAATACATAGTTTTTTTTTTTCTTTCTGAAAGGTCATCCATGTGAAAAGCATCTTCTTTTTTCTTTTTCTTTCCCCAATTGCGGATGACTTCTCCTACCCATTTAGCTTACAGCTACCATTTTCTTTAAGAAATGTGATAAATCAATGTTTTATTTTATATAACATCAAATGTATTTGTTAGATTTTGTTAGTAATTGTTTTTTTTTTTTACTTTAGTTATCCTTCTTTTTTTTTTAATTAATGACTGAGATAATGAACAAGTAGTCACTTTCCTTGCTAGAAATAGAAGGCAGTTATCTCAAATTATAAAAAACCGCCGACTTACAAAGATGGAAGGATGCATTGTATAATGTAATCCCGAATACACTATGCATGCCTTTTACCACTTCCTTGCTTCAGTCATTGGATTGTGGCCATGCTGGGGCACCACTTTAAAGAGTTTAATCAAACAAATCAACCCTGGTACTTATTTTATTGGTCTCTTTTGCCAAACTGCTAAGTTGCAGAGGCTTAAACAAACCAGTACTGGTTGTCAAGCTGTGGTGGGGGACAAACACACACATAAATACAATGTGCTTCTTTCAGTTTCTGTATATCAGATCCACTCACAATGTTTTGGTTGGTCCAAGGCTATAGTAGAAGACACTTGCCCAAGGTGCCATGCAGTGGGATTGAACCCGGAATCATGTGGTTGGGAAGCAAACTTCTAAACAATGCCATTAAAAAAAAGAAAGATGGTTGTGGTTGGAATGTCCTTGGTCATATATTTACTCAATCAGTGCCTGTATGCGGTGGCTTACCATGCTTGGAATAGCACCCAAATCTCTCTCGAATCCCATCTCACTCTCTTAAACAAGGAAGAGCTCCTTAGATAATATATTCCTTTTAGACCCCTCCCCCATTAAGACAGAGTGGTCATGGTCAGAACATCTTTGATCATAGGTTTACTTGATCAAGCTTGACTTAAGATTAAATGATAACAGCAGCTGCTCATCATAATATCTAGTACCATCAGCTACTTTCTGGCTTGTTGACAATTCTGAGTATCTTTGTTGTTGTTGTTGAACTCCAAGTCTGCCTTATTGAGCAAAACTATGATTATTGATGTTCCAACCATGACCATCCTGTCTGATTTTGATCAAACATAGGTTGTCTACAACTATATTTATCCAATGTATTTTCTCTTTCTTCATTCAGACACTAGGATAGTAGGGCAGCAGTCCATAACCTTTTCGCCACTAAAAGATCCCCCTTTTTATTTAAATCAATTATCCCATAGACCCTAGGCTTTTGAAATAAAAAAACCTATCTGCTCAACAAATATTGAATTGAGGACCACTGAAGTAGGGTTTGCTTTTAGGGAAATTTAGCTGCTATCTTTAACTGGTTGAGCAACTGTGTAGAAGCTCCATTGTTGGTTGTCTTAGTATGGTGAAAATATTGGATTCCAAGATGTAAATTGTTGAAAGATAATTAGATCTAACCAATATTAGACTTTTAATTTTTTCCCCCTTTTTTTCGTACATCTTTACGCATTGCACCACATCATAGAGAGCTAATAATAATTTCATTGCCTCTGGGGGTAGTTATAGATTGAAATGGGATCTATCAGCTAGAAACTTGAATAGCTGCAGGTTTTAATATAATGAAGTGATGGGTGAAGCTATTTAAACTGATAATTATTACAGTGTTGAGTAACTATAAGGATTATTGATTTTTGATGTATTTTTTTCTTTGGATTGAATGATTGATTGACTGATTGGTAAGGAAAGTTTCCAATGAACAATATTTCCTAATATAAATTGCATGGAAGCATTCATTCAAAGGAGATTTTAATTGAGTTGGAGGATGTTTGAATGACTTAAATAAAAAAAAATCTATTAGTCAATAAAAATATCCAGTTCAAGAGTTGAATTTTGGAAGGAAATTATTTAGCAGTGAGAGAAAAGGAAATAAGGCTTCCTGTTTCAGTTTAAAAATTAGGGAGAGAGTGTTGTGAAAAAGAAAGGGTTGTGATGTGGAGAAATGGATAGAATTGTAAAAGAGGTTGATAAGTTATCATGTAGAGATGGAATTTTGATAAAACAGATTAGGTTGTTGGTAAGGAGAAATAGATAGGCTTAGAATTGTTGTATATGGGGATAGAATTTTGAACAAGTGGATAAATAAGCATTGTGGAATGGAGAAGAAATTGTGAAGAAGCAGGATAGTGTTGTGAAATAAAGAGATTGGTAGAAGTGAGGTGATGTTGATGGTATTGTGTTTTTTTTTTGGTGGGGGGGTGAGAACTGAGAAGAAGTATGCAAAGTTTTAAATATAACTTTAACAGATCTTCCCCATTCTCACCATCTGAAAGAAAGAAAGAAAAAAAGATAGAAAAAGGAAAGAATGGAGGGAAAAAAAAGCTGTTTTTTCTTTTTTTTTTTTTTTCATTGAAGATTTGGTTAATAGGACAAGTCTGGTTTTGCTTCTTTTTTTAACCTTCAAATTTCTCAGAGTTGATGGTTATCTTCAGTGATGTTGACTTCTTTTTCCATTAAACAATGGTGAAGTCATCACTATCAGCCACAACAATAGACATTGTAGGTGTGTTACACAGTATTTCTTTAATACACCCTTTCTTCCTTTCTTTGTTTCTCTTTTTTCTTCATGATTTTCCTTTTTCTTTCTTTTACTTTTCTTTTTGTGCTGATAAAGTGGATATTTTCAGTATTTGCCTGTTTTCCTTATGTAGTCTTCAAGAAGCTATAGGCGCAGGAGTGGCTGTGTGGTAAGTAGCTTGCTTACCAACCATATGGTTCCGGGTTCAGTCCCACTGCATGGCACCTTGGGCAAGTGTCTTCTACTATAGCCTCGGGCCGACCAAAGCCTTGTGAGTGGATTTGGTCGATGGAAACTGAAAGAAGCCCATCGTATATATGTATGTATGTATATATATATATATATATATATATATATATATATATATGTATGTGTGTATATATGTTTGTGTGTCTGTATTTGTTTCCTCAACATCGCTTGACAACAGATGGTGGTGTGTTTACGTCCCCCAAGACTTAGCGGTTCGGTAAAAGTGACCGATAGAATAAGTACTAGGCTTCCAACGAATAAGTCCCGGGGTCGATTTGCTCAACTAAAGGCAGTGCTCCAGCATGGCCACAGTCAAATGACTGAAACAGATAAAAGATTAAAAAAGAAGTGAAAACTTGACTGTGTTCTATTTCTGATCTTCCTATCATGTTACTGGTCTTATTTATCTCATCCTTATGAAATGAACATTATTTAAGTTAGGTATAATTTTATTTTGGACAAGTTAGCAGCTTAGTGCCAAATAGATAGCCTTTCGTTTTTCTCCTGAGCTGATAAAACCAGAAGCAATAAAGTAACAGGGTGTGAGTAGCTGTGTGTATAGAAAATGCAACTTTTGTCAAATAAAAGAGGCAGCACTTCTCTAACAATTATAGTTTCTGATACCAACAGAAGTATAATCTTTTATATAGTATTATTGTACCACGTAAGATAACAGAAGTCAACCTTCTGAGGGTGTGTAGGAAATATAAGAGAACTTGTGTGTCATCATTCTCCTCTTTTAACCTTTTTGTTACCGTATTTATTTTGAGATGCTCTGTGTTTCTTTCAATTATATCAAATATAACAAAGAATTTAATAAAATAGCTCAGTTATCATTAAGCTAGTGTCAGGAACATAAATTGTGACTAAGGTTTGGTGGAAGATTCTATTCAGACTATTCCACACTGGTTTTATTTGGAAACAATCTTTACGTTCAATTTCCTCTGTGTTGTGTCTTAATTTATCCTTTCACATTCTTCAGACACTTTTTGCAGGGTTACATCTTGTTTTGCTCCAGCTTTGCAAGAATTCTAGTTCTGACTTCTGCATCCTTTTCAACAGTTCTTGTGTAAAAACCAGGCATTTGAACATATCTGGAGTTAACCCTTTAGTGTTTAAACCGGCCATATCCGGCCCAAATATTCTATATGTTTTATATTCAAACTGGCCATATCTAGCCTTTCACACCTAACCTACAATGCCATTCTAAAAATAAACAATCACATCATTAAAACCTCAAAGCTATAAGATAATGCTTGATGAATTCAAAACAATTTGAATAAAAAATATATTACATTTAACAGTGTAATCTGAACACTAAAGGGTTAATTTATCCAGCTTAGACTTCTTGCATTCCCTGTTTACTCTACCAGCATATGTGATGTAGTCCTCATTACTGTTTTTCTCTATATTCAGACACTTCCAACATGTGTTGAATAATGAGCTTTTGTCACTGAAAGTTTTATGCAATACATTGTGTCATTAAAGTTTATGTCCAATGGTTTTCTTGGGAGTACAAAATTACTGTATCATTATTTATTGGGTGGGGATCAATTGAAAAAGTAGTTGAGGTATTCAGTGGCTCAGTTGTGAAGTGACTCATGTGTTAGTGTTGTATGCTTTATATCAGAGTTGTACAATACACACTCTCTTAGATTGCAACAGCTCTTTCTTTTCCCATGCAGCTTTTTGAAATAAATATTGAAATAGTATTTATAAGAAAAGAAAAAAAACAATAATAAATAAAGAAAGAAAAATGTCAAATATATGTAAGTTAACAAGCTGTTCTTTACCTGGGAATGCAGCAGTAGCAGCATTAAGACATGGAAATCAAACTCTTCTCTGTTTTAATAAATTGTAATTGAAAATAGAAATCAAAACTTCCTCTTCAAATATTTTTATAGAAATGTAAATATAGAGTAATGAATGGTTACTAAAGTTCTGAAAAAAAAAAAAAGTGAAGAAACAAGTTTTTCGTGCACCTTTTTATGTTGGCATAGGTCAGGTCAGACAGAATTTGTCGAGG
This sequence comes from Octopus sinensis, assembly GCF_006345805.1. Taxonomy (NCBI): domain Eukaryota; kingdom Metazoa; phylum Mollusca; class Cephalopoda; order Octopoda; family Octopodidae; genus Octopus; species Octopus sinensis. The sequence goes on from NC_043012.1 coordinate 2,471,924, forward strand.
TAGATGTTTTTTTTTCCTGTTGCCAAGCCTCACCTGTTTCCAAGTAAGATAATATTTCCCCATGACCAGACTTATTTTCCTGGAAAGGTGATGCTCATTTACAGCTGTCACATGATATCAAGGCAAGGATACAGAAACACACACATACACTCATGTATATGTGTGTGTGTGTGTGTGTGCATGTTTATATATATATATATATATATATATATATATATATATATATATATATATAGTAGAGGCACATGGTTTAGTGGTTAGGGTGTTGTATTCATAATTGTAAGATTGCGATTTCAATTCCTGGGCCAGGTGATGTGTTCTTGAGCAAAATGCTTTATATCATGTTGCTCATGTTCACTCAGCAGGCAAAATAATTAATCCTGCAACAGCTTGGTGTCCTGTGCAGGGGGAGAATATACACACCTTTATGAGAAAGGACCTTTGACCCCTTCCTCCTTTTCCATTGAGATATATATGATGAGCTTCTTTTAATTTCTATCTACCATATCTGCTCACGAGGCTTTGGTTGACCCAGGGTTATAGTAGAAGATACTTGGTCAAGGTAACACAAAGTGGGACTGAACCCAGAACCATCTGGTTGGGAAGCATACTTTTTACAACACAGCCATGCCTGTGTCTATAGCCACAAAATTTCAGTGCATTCATTTCTTTCTCTTTAACTCTTTTGCATTTAAGCCTGCCATATCTGGCCAAAATTACCTACCTGCTTTATCTTCAAATTAGCCACATCAGGTCTCACGCATTTCCTTTACAATGTTATTCTAAAAATAAGCAATTGCGTTCTGTTTTCCTCTCAGCATCTATGGTATGTATTACGTTCGGTACCATGGCAGTCAATGGGAAAATCAGATTTCTGTTTAAAATTTTCATGTTACAGCAAGATTCTCAGGAATGCACTATTTTCAAAATGCAGAAGATGCCTATGTAATTGTGTATGTGTATGTGAGTGAGTGAGTGAGTGAGTGAGTGTGTGTGTGTGTGTGTGTGTGTGTGTGTGTGTGTGTGTGTGTGTTTGATGGCTCTTAGGATTTTCTCAAAAGAAATATTTCAAACATTCATTAAATATTTTTCAAAACACTCAATACCTACCTCAGCCCCACCGCTACCAGACCTCTTCCCCCACCCACAATGGCCCTTGTGAATTTCTGAACTCCACCAACCCATCATTAACAAAGCTGAAAGGCACACACTACTTGTGTCAGTTTTCACCTGCATAGTTAAGCGTAAACTGAATTCCTTGGTTGAAATGTAAAAATAAACAATGTAGGAATTTAACTTTAACACTTTAGCTTTCAGATTTCTCTATTAAATTAATTCCTATTTATTTATGTTGTGTTCGAATTGAACCATGCAGTATCTTGCAGCTTCAGCACTTTGATGTGATTGTTTACTTTTTGTGAGAGGCTGGATCTGACCACTTTGAGCATAAAATAGGTAGAATATTTGGGTCAGATCTGTGTGGTAAGTAGCTTGTTTACCAACGACATTGTTCTGGGTTCAGTCCCACTGCGTGGCACCTTGGGCAAGTGTCTTCTACTATAGCCTGGGGCTGACCAAAGTCTTGTGAGTGGATTTGGTAGACGGAAACTGAAAGAAGCCCATCGTATATATATATATATATATATATATATATATGTGTGCATGTATGTTTGTGTGTCTGTGTTTGTCCCCCCCACATCGCCTGACAACCGATGCTGGTGTGTTTATGTCCCCGTGACTTAGCGGTTCGGCAAAAGAGACTGATAGAATAAGTACTGGGCTTCCAAAGAATAAGTCACGGGGTGGAGTTGCTCAATTAAAGGCTGTGCTCCAGCATGGCCGCAGTCAAATGACTGAAACAAGTAAAAGAGCTTAAATGCTAAAGGGTTCACCCTTCCGTATTCACATTATTCTGTCCCAATGCTTATTTATTCACATTGTTCTGAATTGATGTAGCTTTGAGATTTCAATGTTTATTTTTAGAACGACTTCCTAGAGTAGGTGCGAGAGGCCTGATTTGGTTGCTTTGAACATGAAGCAGGTAGAATATTTGGACTGAATATAGCTGGTTTAAACGTTAAAGGTTTAAGGTTAACTCCTCCTAAGAATTTCCTTGTTTTTCAACAAACTCCAGTTTTTTAAAGGCTGTTGATATGTATTTCCTTAATTACAATCTATCAAGATTAGACCTAGCAACCCCCCTATTCTTAGTACTCTTTTGCTCAACCATGTTGCCCTTCCCCCAGCATTCTTTCTCTCTCTCTCTCTCTTTTTTTCTCTTTTCTATTCCAATTCAAGAGAAATGTCATCGGAGTGTCATTGTATTGCCATTTAGAAAATGTCTTGACTATCAACCAAATTATTGACATGGACATGGTAATTTTCATATTATCATGAAGTACTTACTGTTCAAATGTTATACTCTTGGCATTATACACTCACACACAGATGCACACACAGTAAAATGTTAGTCTCTATGCATCTGTATATACATATCTCTCTATCTATCAGTCTATATAGTTATATCTATAATATATATATATATATAAATGTGTGTACATATATAAATGTGTATGTATGTGTGTTTGATTATATATATATATATATAAATGTATGTATGTATGCGCGTGTGTGTGTGTGTGTGTGTGTATATATATATATATATATATATATATATATATATATTATATATATATATATATACCATAGTACCTTGGTTTTCGAATAACTGATCACATGCTTTGTCTCCTGTCTTTCTCATAATCATTTAATACAGTAGTACATCAGTTTATGAATGCTTCAGATCATGAATAAATTGTGCTTCATGTATCTTTATTTTTATATATGTATATGTAAATGTGTTTGTGTGTGTATATATATATATATATATATGTGTGTGTGTGTGTGTGTGTGTGTGTGTAAATGTGTGAGTATATATATGTGTGTGTGTGTCTGAAGCAGCTGGGGATGTGATAGACCAAAAAAAACAGCTATTGCAAGCAAAAATGAATATTGTAAAAAAATGCATTTGGCCAGATTTGGACATATGATAGTTTAACATAATAGCAACAATACACACATGCACCCACACGCACGCACGCACACACACACACACACACACACACACACACACACACACACACACACACACACAATCACACACACTGAACTTGATTTTTGCTTCTCATCTTTTCGTGGTTGATAAGTTAAGTACAAGTCAAGGAATGGAGTTGAAGTAATCAACTATTTCAGGCCTTGTCTCTTTAAGTAAAAAGAATTCATTATACATCATGCTGAAGAATTTTCAAACAGAAATGCATGCACCTCACAACTACTACTACTACTACTACTACTACTACTAGAAAACAACAACAATAAAAACGTTTTTTTAATTTTCCGCTGTCTAAGAAACAATAATTATGGTGATTACATATACTTATGGTAATGGCGTGGGTGGTTTTGGTAAGGGTACCTTTTTTTTGAAAAACAGAACAGAAACAAACAAAACATTATATGTAATTGATTGCTGACGTTGTTTTACAAAAACAATCAAAATAGTGTTTGAGCTGAGGTAATTACTTGCAATGTCTGGGTTTGTTGGAGTAAGGTGGTGCAAGAGTGAGCGGTGGAAATGGGCTCTCAGGTCAGCCTGCAAACCAGCCAGTCAGCTATTCCAGTGAGGAGGGTGGTGGTGTTTGTGGTGGTGAAGAGACAATTGTAATTTGTGGGTCAAGAGCAACAGCACATTACTTTGTTTTTTGTTTTTTTAATTTTCCTTTTCTTTCTTCTGATTTAGTCTGGTTAGGTTAGGGAGTGGTGGTGGAGTTGGTGGTAGTGCAAAAGATAGGATGTAGGATGGGGTGGAGTGTGTGTGTGTGTGTGTGAGAGAGAGAGAAAGAAAGAGAAGGGTTGCTCCTAATGGTTCTGGAATTAGTTGCTGAACTAGAAGTCTTGGTTTGTGGGTAGTGGCAGTGACGATGGTGGTGGTGGTGAATGGTAGAATCAAGTATGTGACAATTTTGGAGTTGAGAGTTAAACATTGTTACCAAAAAAAAAGCAAAAACACACTTTTGTAACAAATTTTTTTATTTTTTTATTTTTCAGTATGTACAAGTTTTTACACAAATATACTTGGAGGCATGTGGATTGTGGCGTGAGTATTTTGGGTCTGGAACTAATGAAGTGACTACAGTCCAGAAGAAGCCAAGTAATTTGCAAAGAGATCTTATTAACCATTGTATGCACGTATGTGTGTGTGCATGCACATAGGTGCACACGAATGTGTGTGTGTATATGTGTATATCCTATAAAGCATTGACTACCATACCTGTTTTCTGCTTATTATATAAGTAACACAGAACTGAATCAAACTGTTTTAAATAATATATGTATGTATATATATATATATATATAGGCACAGGAGTGGCTGTGTGGTAAGAAGCTTACTTCCCAACCACATGGTTCTGGGTTCGGCTCCATTACATGACACCTTGGGCAAGTGTCTTCTACTATAGCCTTGGGCCAACCAAAACCTTATGAGTGGATTTAGTAGATGGAAACTGAAAGAAGCCCATCATATATATATATATATATATATATATATATATATATATATAAGCAACAAGGATATCCAAGGTGGAATAGTACAGTTGTTTCATGCTACTTCATTTTATTAAACACTAAGTATTACATCAGATTTAAAATGTCGAGCATTAACCAGTGTTTAATAAAATGAAGTAGCATGAAACAATTGTACTAGTCTACCTTGGATATCCTTGTTGCTTATTTTGATTATAATCACCCCATTTGATTTATATGGATAATACCATACAAAATTCTGGTGCCTTTAACTTAAGTACCATATTCATCTGAATCTAAATTTTGCTGAACTTATATATATATATATATATATATATATATATATATACCACCAAGTAAGTTAGGGGTTGTGGATCCAACCCACTAAGGGATAATTCTTATCCAATATACTGTTGGTATAATACCCAAATTATTAATACACAAGTATTTTTAATTGCAATGCAATTAACTTATTGTATTAAATGGGTGGAGGTAAAGAAATATTTTACCATTAATTTATAATACAAATAAGAAAATTTTAATGTATATATGTATGTTATTATGGTTCTCATTTTGTTAAATAAATAAGTCAACATTCTAATATCCTAAAGCTGATAAACCAACTAAATTATTTCTAAATTTTCTTATTTGTATTATATATATATATATAAAATTCTTATAATTATGAGTATAATTATAATTAGGGTTCAGCAAAGAAATTTGCTTCACCACATTTCTTTGCTGAACCCTAATTATAATTATACTCATAATTATAAGAATTTTTGTTTAAGTTTTATCAATAATGGTTCTTTTAACATACGGAACTACTTGGTAAAATTATTAATTAATTAATTAATTTTACTCTTTATTATTATTGAGATATATATATATATATATATATATATATATATATATATATATATATATATATATATACACACACACACAAGCACACCCAAGAATTCCCATCCCCCCTTCTCTTATATTTTAACCTCCTCATCTAGCATGAAAAGCCAATATCTGTTTGAATTTATTGTCTTGCAAGCTGCATGGTAATTAGTGACATGAAAAAGCACCCAATACATGCTGTAAAGTTGTTGGCATTTAAGAAGGGCATCCAGCTAAAGAAACCATTCTAAAGCAGGCACTAGAATACAATTCAGTCCTTGGACCCATATAAATCCTGTCAAACCAGCCAACCCATACCAGTATGGAACATGGACACTACATGAAGATAATGATGGGTGATTGTTTTAGTACCTAATCATTTAGATATTATTGTTTAAATCTAGGTTAGCACTGATTGAGCAAACCTATAATCAAAGGCATTTCAGTCGTTATCATTCTATCTTATTGTACAGTGGCAGACTGGGTCTTAAAATTTTGATTGCCAGGAGACTAAGGGGCCCACCTGCAACTACAATGCTATAATTTAATTTTTTTTTTGTTAAAAGTATTTTCAACTGTCTACAAACACAGCCAGGCTGAAATAATTAATGCATTCATCCAAGAGTGAATAAAAAATTCTCAAACTTGAGGTGATGGGTCCCTTAGATACTAACATGGGTCCCCATATATGGATTCTAATGGTGCAGGGGCTCACTTGCCATCGGGCAAGCTGGCAACCTGGCCAGTTTGCCACTGCTATTGTATATTTAGCCATATTTTATACTGTGCGTTCTTTCTCTTCAAAACAGAGAATTTAGCTGCTATTTTTATTGAAATATTGCAATTTTAAGTGTAAACATTGGTGAAGGTGCATAGCTTAGTAGTTAGTGTATTTGGCTCATGATTGTGAGGTCATGAGTTCAATTCCTGGCAGCATGTTCTATTCTGGAGCAAGACACTTTATTTTACATTGCTGCAGTCCACCTAGGTGGCATAAATGAATTGTACCTATAACTGAAAGGGCCAGCCTTGTCACATTTGGTGTGCCATACTGAATCTCCCTTTTGATACCAACTCAACTGAAACTACCCTGGCTCTGAGTACAAATGTCTTGTTTTCAAATTTCTGAATTAAAATCTTCCACCAAACTTTAGTCACAAGTTATGTTCCTAACACTAGCTTAATGATAACTAAGTTGTTTTACTAAATTCTTTGTTATATTTAAGATTAATTGAAAGGGACTCAGAGCATCTCAACAGAAATTTGGTAACAAAAGGGGTTAAGGGTACATGTGTTTGCTCAGCCACTTACTTGCATGTTAATTTCACGAGCAGGCTGTTCTGTTGATCAGATCAGTGCCAAGTGTAAACATTGTCATTTTCCCCTCCTAGATTAATTGGAGATATCATTTACACCTTAACATCTTTCTCCTTGAATTTTATCAAGATTGCTGGTGGCATGTAAAAAGCACTATCTGAACGTGATTGCTGCCAATGCCCCCTGACTCCCATGCTGGTGGCACGTAAAAAATACTATCCAAATGTGATTGATGCCAGTGCCACCTGACTGGCTCCCATGTTGGTGGCACGTAAAAAGCACCATCAAATGTGGCTGATGCCAATGCCCACTGACTGGCTCACATGCTGGTGGCATGTGAAAAGCATCATCTGAGCATGGCCGATGCCAGTGCCCTTGACTGCTCCTGTGCTGGTGGCATGTAAAAAGCACTATCCAAACATGATCGATGCTAGGGCCACCTGACTGGCTCCTGTGCCATGGCACGTAAAAAGCACCCACTACACTCTTAGAGTGGTTGGCATTAGGAAGGCCATCTAGCTGTAGAAACATGACCAATTCAGACTGGAGCCTGGTGCAGCTGCTGGCTTTCCATACCTTAGTCAAACTGTCCAACCCATGCCAGCATGGAAAATGGACGTTAAACAATGATGATGATGATGATGGTTAAGTCATCACAATCATTTGAAGCGTTTTAGTCAGGGCCATTTATTTCTAATGTATATACACTGTTCGCTTTTAGTATTTTAATTACTATCATCGGAACCAAATTACAGGTTTAATTAATATAACGAATATCTAAATTATGAAGAGCTTAACTTTAACTGTAAATCTAATTACTTGTCCCCATAAAATAGCTAATTATAATACATTTAACCTTTTTTTACAACACTTTTTCCTTCTATTCTATTCCAAGAATTTGTAATTTATTTCCAATATGTACTGGAGGTGGTATAAATTTAAGTCTCCCTGATTTTCCCCTCTCTCTCTCACACACACACACACACTAGCATATTGCATTAGAGATAATAGAAATGTGTGATTATTTCCACCTCTACATACATATTACAATATATTATATATGTGCAGGTGTAGCTGTGTGGTAAGAAGTTTGCTTCTCAGCCCCATGGTCTCAGGTTCAGTCCCATTGCGTGACACCTTGAGCAAGTGTCTCCTACTATCACCTTGGGTTGACCAGATCCTTGTGAGTAGGTTTGGTAGAAGGAAGCTTATATATATATATATATATATATAGGGAGAGTTTATGAAAAAAAACAAAAGACGAAGACAGGTGGTGTACAAAACAAACAGATGTATTAGTATAACGCTCAGGAATAGAAAAAGTCTTTTATGTTTCGAGCCTACGCTCTTCTGCAGAAAGGGACACAGAAAAGACAAGGAGAGAAAAAAAAATGTGTGTAGTGGCTAACGATCTATCATGGCGACTGACTTGGACCAAAGGGTCACACACGAAAGGGAAAGTAGGAGAGATAACAAAGTAAAGATGACCCCCCAACATGAAGGTGCATGTGAAAGAGGGCTGGTGGTCTGGACGTGTGCATGCATGTATGTATGTATGTATGTATGTGTAGGTGTGAAAATGTGGGGATGGTGTATGGGTTGTGGGTTCAGCTGAGGGTTGGGGTTTGTGGGTAGGAAGAGGGTGGGGGTAGAGATGGGGTATGTGGGAGAGGGTGTGTGGGATAGGATGGGAAGGGTAGGGAAGGTAGAGTAGGAATGTGTAGGGGTGGGTGGGCTTATGGGGGAGGGGAAGGTGGGTATGTGAGGAGAGAGAGAAGAGAGAAAGAGGACATATATATATATATATATATATATCACACACACATACATATGCAGGTATAGCCTTGCGGTTAAGAAGTTTGTTTCTCAACCATGTGATTTTAGGTTCAGTCTTACTGTATGGTACCTTGAGCAAGTGCCTTCTACTATTTTCTACTGTTTTCTTGTTTTGATATATCATGATAGTTGCAAACAAGAATCACAGCCACACAAGTGGTTTCCTTTGTCTGGCGATGGGGGTAATATTACCTTACTTGGAACAGCAAGAGCATCCCAGCCATAAACATTCTGCCTCAACCAATTCTCTATGACCCCATGCAATGCTAAGAAAAGTAGACATTAAAAAAATGTGTGTGTATGTGTGTGTTGTAATGGTTTAGAGTTATTAAGTTCGTTATCTGTGGAGTGGTTAAATTTTGGCCAAGATTAAAGCTTTCTCCTTGTGATAACTATTAATTTGTTTGTTTGTTGTATGAGACTGATTGATTTATAGTGAAAAAGATTTATTCACTCTTTGAATCAGAAGCATGTAGATAAACTGGTCATTGTCCTGGAAGTCAGCCAAGTTTATATGACCAACCTCTTCTTAGGAAATACCTTCATCTTGTTTTTTGTTTTTTTTTGTTTTTTTCCCCCCTTTTCCTTGGGTGGAATTAGATGAAAACACAATAACTATAATTGAACAGCATTTGATTTAGATGTACCAAAAGTACCATTTTAGTTGGTTTTAATGAGATTAGTATTTTAGTCAACCAGTACTTAACTAAGAATACTCATGAAAATTAAATCTATAGAAATCTGGAAAAATGTTCTTATATTGTATTGGTAATTCTATGTGCTAATTTATCTCATATTCAACAACACTTCCTTCTTTTGTGTTGTTCTCTTGCGAAAATAGAAGAAAATTAACCATTCTTTACCAGTTGTTTCCTTTATTGGATTTTAAATTTCATGGGGTGAAGTTTACAGATGACTATTGTTAAAACTAAGGTACTTAATTAACCTGGTGCTGATGGGCAATTAAAACAGGAAAAGTTTAGATCAGAGAATAATTACATAGGCTGTGGCTGTTGTTGTTGTTGTTTAACTCCAGGTTAATTTTGGTAGAGCAAACCTATGAGCAAAAGAATTTCAAATGTGACCATAGGCGCAGGAGTGGCTGTGTGGTAAGTAGCTTCCGGGTTCATTCCCACTCTGTGGCACCTTGGGCAAGTGTCTTCTACTATAGCCTCGGGCCAACTAAAGCCTTGTGAGTGGATTTGGTAGACGGAAACTGAAAGAAGCCCGTTGTATATATGTATGTATGTGTTTGTCCCCCCAACATTGCTTGACAACCGATGCTGGTGCGTTTACGTCCCCGTAACTTAGCGGTTTGGCAAAAGAGACCGATAGAATAAGTACTAGGCTTACAAAGAATAAGTCCTGGGGTCGATTTGCTTGACTAAAGGCAGTGCTCCAGCATGGCCACAGTCAAATGACTGGAACAAGTAAAAGTGAGTAAGAGAGAGTATCTCATCTTTTCAGACATTGTTTATTTTAGACTACACTATAGGTATAGGCATGGCCGTGTGGTTAAGTGGCTTGCTTCCCAACCACGTGGGCTTGGGTTCAGTCCCACTATATGGCACTTTGGCAAGTGTTTTCCATTAAAGCCCCAGGCTTTTTTTTTTTTTTGAGGAAAAAAATATCAAGTCTGTAATTGAACTGTTTGGCAACAGCTTAATTGTCTAAAGTAATTTTAAGTTTTTTAAATAGCTCTCATTAAGTAATATTTTATTTTGGTAATTAATTATTTAATTAATCAACGAAAGAAAAATATTTCTAACAGTTGTATCTAACAATGTTCTCTATAGCGGAATGCGGAGTATGCTAGGCCAGTTTCTCAGTTTTAGTGTAACTAACAAACTACTTCACATACATGTTTATTGCTCTTTGGGATTTTTTCAATGGTTTGAATGTTGTCTCACTTTCTCTTAACCCAAACCCTTGTCTATGTAAGAAATCAATAGAATTTAGAAGAATTATCTCAGTTTCTGATTCCAGCTAGAATGTTGCCAATATTTGTTATTGTAGATCTGGAAGTTGGCATCAAATGCACTACTCTTTGTGGGCCTCAGAGCTTTCTGGGAATACATTTTTTTCAAATTTAGTGTTTAGAACAGTCGATGACTTTTAGGTAAAGTCTTTTATGACATGGTTTATTTAATTATTGCTTACATAAGCATTGCCAGTGATGGTAATATGAAATATGCAGGGATATTTTTACATGCAAGATACCATATGTATGTAGGCTATGGAAAAATATCAATGAGAAAACAAAAACTAAAAAGCAAACCATTACAAAAAGAAGTTGCTAATCCCTGTTATATGCCATTATGATGGGTTTACATTACCTATTTCTTTATTACCCACAAGGGGCTAAACACAGAGGGGACAAACAAGGACAGACATAGGTATTAAGTCGATTATATCGACCCCAGTGCGTAACTGGTACTTAATTTATCAACCCCGAAAGGAAGAAAGGCAATGTCGACGTCGGCAGAATTTGAACTCACAACGTAACGGCAGGCGATATACCGCTAAGCATTTCGTCCGGCGTGCTAACGTTTCTGCCAGCTCGCCGCCTCTTTGGGTTTACATTACCCTAATATAATACTTTTGTTATAAGAATGTTCTTATAGAGAATAAGCGACTATAACACTGTTACTCATTGTGGATTTTTTTCCTAATTACTCTTTTACTCGTTTCAGTCATTTGACTGTGGCCATGCTGGAGCACCATCTTTAGTCGAGCAAACTGACCTCAGGACTTATTCTTTATAAGCCTAGTACTTTTTCTCTCAGTCTCTTTTGCCGAACTGCTAAATTACGGGGGACGTAAACACACCAGCATCGGTTGTCAAGCGATGTTGGGGGGGGACACACGAAATACAAACGCACAAACATATACACACACACACATATAAATATACATATACGACAGGCTTCTTTCAGTTTCCGTCTACCAAATCCACTCACAAGGCTTTGGTCAGCCCGAGGCTTTAGTAGAAGACACTTGCCCAAGTTGCCACACAGTGGGAATGAACCCGGAACCAGGTGGTTGGTAAGCAAGCTACTTAGCACACAGCCACTCCTACGCCTGTAATTATGTAATTATTCATAGTTAGATTTTAAATGCTGCCCCACGCATTAAATAAATTTACATTAACTGAACTATTTTTCATGCAGATGGTGCATCTGATTTAGTTATTCTTTAAACAATTCCGTTCTACACTGTGTGGGCTCGTATCAATCAGCGTAAAGTCTTGTAATGTTATTCTGTGATTCTCTCATAACTACTATGGCAAACATGGTATGGGCCATGTTTAGCTGATGAGTTCATTATAAGAATGAAACCTGTCTGGAATTGTCTCTTGTATTTAACCGAAATAATTTGAATAATGTTATTAATTAATAGTAACCCCACCTCATAATTTAACTTTCTAATGTTCCCTATATTATACTGGTTAACTCTTTAACCTTTATTGTAGAATGTTGTTCCTGTTTTGCCTTGACACTTTCTATATAGTACTCCTCCCCAACAATTCCTCAATAATTGAAACATTTTTAGATTAAATGTTTCTGGGGCTGTTGTAAACATTCACTCAGAATGAAATGTCTTGTTTTAACCCTCCAAAAACAACGTCACTCGCAAAGTTTGAACTTATGACCAGCGGGATGAGGCTGGTTTATCATACTCTCTTTCATATTACATCAGTGTTGCCCTTTACTTATTATTCTTGCCTAAGACAAATTCTGATATTTAACTTGACACATTGGTAATTCCGTCTTTCTCTTTCTTTCTTTGTTCATCTCTCTTTATATTTTGTGCATTCATGTGCATGCATGCACACACACACATGCATGCACATTATCTTGCATTCGGAATGTGAAACATTCTATCCGACAGCCTCTCTTTCACATACATGTATATACATGCACATATGTAAATGCAGATAATTATACCATATTTACACACACACATCAGCCATCCAATCCATCCATCCATCTATCCTTTTACTTGTTTCAGTCATTTTGACTGTGGCCATGCTGGAGCACCACCTTTTAGTTGAAGAAATCGACCCCTGGATTTGTTCTTTGTAAGTCTGGTACTTATTCTATCAGCCTCTTTTGCCAAACCACTAAGTTATGGGGACGTAAACACACCAACATCAGTTGTCAAGCAATGGTGAGGACACAGACCCAAACACACAATTGTATACATATATATATACATACATATACACACACACACACACACACACATATACACGATGGGCTTCTTTCAGTTTCTGTCTACCAAATCCACTTATAAGGTTTTTGTCAGCCCAAGGCTATAATAGAAGATACTTGCCCAAGATCCATGCAGTGGGACTGAACCCGAAACCATGTGGTTGGTAAGCAAGCTTCTTACCACACTGTCATGCCTGTTGGGGATATCTTAACATTTGTTGTAAGTAGTAAAAATAGATGTTAGATGTTATTTTCTCAAATATTTCAACAATGTTACATACATATATATATATATATATATATATATATATATATATATATATATATATATATTAAGGTATGTAGAAAAATACAACATGGACAAGAACGTATAACTCTTAGAAGACGATACAATAAACATGGACAGGACATTCGAACCCCTCAGTCTTCAGTCAAGAACCGGATCATCGTAGTAATTTCGGCTGATTAATCTTGAGATTACTAGATCACGGCCAGCCCTCCAAGAAAAACTAAGCAACATATATCTTTTAAAATTTTCTTGGGGTAATTTTACAGACCTAGTCATAGTGTTACTTTGAAAATGGTTGGAACTATATTTTCAGAAAAGTGATGTTTCAAAGAATATCTTGTTATGTATCTTAAGAGCATAATGTAATAATCCTTGAAATGTTATTTGAAATCAAGACGTTGTCACAGTTGTGTTTTCCACCCTGTCAGCCCAAATGACTTGACTGGTATTTGATGTATTTCATTAAGGAAAAGAGGCTACAGACCCTAGAGTAATGCATGTTTGTATAACACTTCACAGATTAGACTTTGCTTCAGCCACTCTCTATATCTTTTTCTCCCTCTCTCTGTCATATCCCTAGAGTTGGTTCATTCGATACTTTCTTTGGAATTTGGTCCAAAAAGAATAAAAAAAAATAAAAAGCAGGCAATAAGATACTGCACAAGATTTTAGGGTAACAAATAGTTAAACTTACCCACCCTCTGGAATCTACATTCAATATTCTCTCTCTCTGCTGCTGTTGCTAATAATAATAATAATAATAATGATAATAGTTTCAAATTTTGGCATAAGGCCAGTAAGTTCAGGTGAGGGAATAAGTTGATTACATCAACCTCAGTGCTCAACTGGTACTTATTTTTATTGATCCTCAAACAATGAAAGCTAAAGCCAACCTCAGCAGAATTTCAACTCAGAACATAAAGACAGGTGAAATGTTGCTAAGCATTTTGCTTGGTGTGCTAACAATTCTGCCAGCTTGTTGCCTTAATAATAATAATAATAATAATAATAATAATAATAATAAGGCGTAAGAGTGGCTGTGTGGTAAGTAGCTTGCTTACAAACCACACGGTTCTGGGTTCAGTCCCACTGCGTGGCACCTTGGGCAAGTGTTTTCTACTATAGCCTCAGGCCTATCAAAGCCTTGTGAGTGGATTTGGTAGACGGAAACTGAAAGAAGCCCGTCGTATATATATATATATATATATATATATATATATATATATGTGTGTGTGTGTGTATATGTTTGTGTGTCTGTGTTTGTGTCCCCACCCCCACAACATCGCTTGACAAATGATGCTGGCGTGTTTACATCCCCGTAACTTAGCGGTTCGGCAAAAGGGACCGATAGAATAAGTACTAGGCTTACAAAGAATAAGTCCTAGGGGTGAATTGCTTGACTAAAGGCGGTGCTCCAGCATGGCCACAGTCAAATGACTGAAACAAGTAAAAGAGTAATAATAATAATAATTCCTAATACATGCTCAAGGCCTGACCCTAGCACTTAACTGATAACGTTATTTTATTGACCCAGAGGAAACAGATGGTAAAGTTGATCTCAGTAGGATTTGAACTCAGAATGTAAAGAGTAGGAATAAATAAAAATAGCTATTTATTCCCATGTAGTTGACAAAGGTAAGGCATTAAAAGAGCAAGTTACCAAAAATGTGGCAACTTACATTGAAATGAAATAAAAAGTGACAGTATACAAAATGTACCATTTCAAGAGAATGTTTGCCTCATACATAGTGCCAATCAAGGAATTCTACAGTTCTAGGTTTACAGTGATTGTAGAGGATAAGTACCTTCTCTCAGCTGTCATTCCTTAACTTAAAGATTCCTGTTGAAAGTCGACCCATTCACATGGACTGCATTCTCTATTCTCACCTCACATTTCAATGAATTTACTGGAGGACAGCTCCTTCTTTTTCACATCTCCACCTTCCTCTCCAAATGAAAAGCTTGAAACAAAAAAAGTCATTGATGGAGTAGGAGGAAAATGCTTATCCTCATTTGAATCCATCGTACGACTTTCATCATAGTCTTCAGACTGAGGAAAACTACTTGCCTTTACTGGTTAATGAAAGGCAGTGAGGAAACCTTCACAATGGATTCTGCTGATAGCCAGATCTTTCCTGTGCATGACAATTCCATAAGTCAGTCATGCTTGGTTACTGAACAAGAGCATATAGAACCGTTTTGTCACTCTGCCTCTAACATGGTTTGGCTTAGATTACAGTACTTTCATACCTATAAAGTATATCGCAAACTACTAATTTCCCCCCTTACAACTGCGAGACCAGGGATTTCTGGTAGTTATCCATAGTCCTATTTTGGTAGGTTTCTGTTTAAAAATATTAAAAAAAACCTAGCTAAAATGTGTCATATTTGAATGTCTTTGATATCAGTTAAACATATGTGGCAAGGTGTGGTTCCTTGGACAGTTTAGATAAGAAACTTTCAATTTACCCACCCCAAACTTTGCTATTGCTTCACAAGGGCAAGGGGGTGAAATAAAATTTTAAAGATTATAATGTTTCTTATATTAAAATAGCAAATCTCAGTGGCATCTACACACACATGTGTACACTGCAAGCAAAAGCAGACACATGTAAGCACACACATGTAAGCACACACCCAAACATACACGTTGAAACACTCTACAAGGAATGTTGCTTCATTGATTAGGAATTCTGGTGAATCTTGTAGAATGTTCCAGAAATGTAAGTTCAGTTAACATTTTCAAACTTACAGCTGTTATAAAATCTTCAGTTTTGAATTTTCTGCCTCTTCAGATACACGCTTACTGATTTAATTTAATTCACTGACTACAGAATGTGTGTAGGATAGTTGTGTGTGTCTGGAACAAATGAAGTACTGCTACTTGGGTTAAGATAGGGACAGCTTATTGGTTTAAAGAACTAGTAATTTTATCTTAATGTCAGCATATCGCAGCGTACCTGACAAAAGCAATCATGAAGAGCCAACAGGAGAACTTGTACACGGTCAGTTGACTTGCTAGAAATAACAGCCAAATCTCTCTCCCAATCCACACCTTACTGTCTTAAGAACTGATGGAAGAACACGATGGATAAAGAAAGTAGCCATAGATATAGCATGTTTGAAAATGATGGAATAGTTGCAGTTGGACTGTCTTAGATAAGACCTTCCAGCTGTAACTGTTTGGTATGTCTATTCTAATAAGGTTGATCTAGGGCTAAACCGCATCTTAATATTGAAAAATCCAGACGACTTTACTGTAAAAAAAAAAAAAAAGAAATTCTATGAAGCGGTAAA
This sequence comes from Octopus sinensis, assembly GCF_006345805.1. Taxonomy (NCBI): domain Eukaryota; kingdom Metazoa; phylum Mollusca; class Cephalopoda; order Octopoda; family Octopodidae; genus Octopus; species Octopus sinensis. The sequence goes on from NC_043012.1 coordinate 2,488,343, forward strand.
ATCACTGCTGTCTGCTGTTAATAGCAAGATTGCTGTATACTTTTTCAATGAGTGTGTTGTCATTGGTCAGCTGGCAGAATTGTTAGCACTCTCTCTCTCTCTTTACTCTTTTACTTGTTTCAGTCATTTGACTGCGGCCATGCTGGAGCACCGCCTTTAGTCGAGCAAATCGACCCCAGGACTTATTCTTTGTAAGCCCAGTACTTATTCTATCGGTCTCTTTTGCCGAACCGCTAAGTGACGGGAACGTAAACACACCAGCATCGGTTGTCAAGCAATGTTAGGGGGACAAACACACACACACACACACACACACATATACATATATATATATACATACATACGACGGGCTTCTTTCAGTTTCCGTCTACCAAATCCACTCACAAGGCATTGGTCGGCCTGGGGCTATAGCAGAAGACACTTGCCCAAGATACCACGCAGTGGGACTGAACCCAGAACCATGTGGTTGGTTAGCAAGCTACTTACCACACAGCCACTCCTGCGCTGGGCAAAATGCTTAGTGATATTTTGTCCATCTTTACATTCTGAGTTCAAATTCTGCCAGGGTTGGCTTTGCTTTGATCCTTTCGGTGTTGATAAAATAAGTATGAGTGAAACACCGAGGTCGATGTAATCGACTCATCCCTTCCCCCAAAATTTCAGGTCTTGCGCCTTTAGTAGAGAGATTATTATTTTTGCCCCCTGGTCCGTTCTAATGGAATAGAACCAGGATTAAAAGCAGTGTGGCTGTGGCTGTTTATCTCTAGGCACCCATGATCACATAATCCAATGATAGGACAATAAGTATGATTTGAGGGTGATTTGACTGCTATTTCTGGCATGTTAAGGAACTGAATTAAGGATTTCTTATTAGCTTACAAATGAGTTATCAGCTTGCTGTGCTAATTTGAAACCCTCCCATGAGACCACAAAAGTCCTTGAGAAGCCATTCCAGTGTATCCTTGTATAATTTATTTTTGTAAAAATGGTGTCTTTAGTTTACATTTCAATAACTGATGTGATCTCAGGGCCATTACTGATAGTTCAAGAACTTATAGGTTAAAGTAAATTAAGTCAGGCAATTAAAAATAATGATGATGATGATATCTGTGCTAATGAAGGAACGGTTATGGGGTCACTTGACCTACTAGAGATGGTAGCTGAGTCTTCCTCAAACCACATTCCATTGTCTTCAAAAAGGAAGGATGCATTGGACAGCATAGTCCCAGATATGCATGAGGACAGGGTGGTCATGACTAGAATACCTTTAGTCATAAGTCTGCTGGATCAGTCCCTAAAGATCACAATGATGTAGAAATCCCAGTTACACAGTTCCAACTTGCAGGTAAAATCTCATTATTGTTATTACTACAGACATGTAGAATCGTTAGCACTGGATAAAATGCTTAATTTTTCATCTGGCTTTATGTTGTGAGTTCAAATTCTGCTGAGGTCAACTTTGCCTTTCATCCTTTTGGGGTTGATAAAAAAAGTACTGAGAATTGGGGTCAGTGTAGTCGACTTATCTCTCCCTTACTTTTTGCCAAAATATGAAACTTATTATTATCATTATTATTATTATTATGGTGAGCTGGCAGAATCATTTGTACGCCAGGCAAAATGCTTAACGCCATTTTGTCTGTCTTTATGTTGTGAGTTCAAATTCCACTGAGGTTGACTTTGCTTTTCATCCTTTTGGGGATCGATAAATTAAATACCAGTGAAACACTGGGATCAACAATATAATCGACTAATCCCCTCTCCCAAAATTTTAGGCCTTGTGCCTAGAGTAGAAAGAATTGTTATTATTACTGTTTTTGCTACAAAAAGACGAAATTGATAGCACATGGGACACAAAATACTTAGCGGCATTTCGTCTGCTTTTATGTTCTGAGTTCAAATTTTGCCAAAGGGCAACTTTGCCTTTCATCTTTATGCCCAATGAAGAGAAGATCATCATCATTGTTATTATTATTATTATTATTATTTCACTGACTTTTGGCTTGGTCTTCTCTCCTATGCATCACCCCAGTCAAATCTCACCATTATTATGTAATATTTTATTTTCTAGTTCCAGATAGTTGAATGAATTCTATAGAATATTCAGATTTGTTTGAGATCAAATGGATATTTGCTTGTGACACATGCTATTAACAATGAGGGAAAATAGCTGTTAATTAGCTTTCTGTAAGAGAAGAATGCTGCTGGAATTTTGGAATTTGATCCTGAATGGACAATTTTATGAAAACAAAGCCAAACAAAATGAATAACTACATGCCATGTAGTTTGTTAATAACAAAATGAAACAACACTTTTGTGTGTCCTAAAAGTGTTTCATATTTTTATCTTTTACTTGTTTCAACCATTAGTCTGTGGCCATGCTGTGGCACCACTTTGAAGAATTTTTAGCTGAACAACTCAACCCTACCCCAGTACTTAAATTTTTTGTTAAGCCTGGTACTTGTTTTATTGGTCACTTTTGGCTAACTGCTAAGTTATGGAGATGTAAACCCACCATTAGAATGAAGTTGTAGGTTAGATCTGATGGTCTGGATTTTGTCAGTTTGAACATAAATCAGGTAGAAAATATATGGTCCAGATAGAGCCTGGTTTAAATGCTAATGGGTCAAAGATGAAGTTGACAGTCCAAATGACATACAACCTTATTCAAGTTCCTTTTACTGATTCTTACCAGTTGTCAAATGGTGGTGGGACAAACAGATGGAAACACACACACACTCTTGATGGGCTTCTCTTAGTTTCCATCTGCCAAATTGACTCACAAGGGTTTGGTTGGCCTGAGGCTAAAGTAGAAGACACATTCCTGAGGTGCCATGCAATAGGACTGAACTTGGAACCATGTGTTAGGAAACAAACTTCTTACCACACAGCCATGCCTGCACCTATATATATTTATAGACATTTTTTATCAATAATCAGCAGAATTTACAGAGTGATTCAAAGGCTGAGAGTTTCAAAAATATTTATATATATATTCATGTTTTGAGTTCTGTTTTCTTGTCTGCATCAGCAAAACTTATATATCATCATCATCGTTTAATGTCTGTTTTCCATGCTGGCATGGGTGGGATGGCTTGACAAGTGTCTGTTTTGGCATGGTTGTCTAATATGTCCTGCATGGGATTGAACCCAAAACCATGTTGTTTAGAAGCAAATGTCTTATATAGGTACATTCATTTACCATTTTCCAGAGAATGTTTCATTTGCTGATAGATTCAATTTCTGCTGATTAAAAATAGAGTTCCTGGAAACTGCTGATGGTTTTCACTGGTAAGAATCTTCTAACAAAATAAATGAAACTTGAATAAGTTTCTATGTCCTTTGGACTGTTAACTTCATCTTTAACCCCATAACATTTAAACTGGATATATTTGGCCCATATATTCTACCTGTTTTATGTTCAATCTGACTAGATCCCGCCTATCAAACCTAACCTACTATTTCATTCTAAAAATAAACAATCCCATCATCAAAGCCATGAGAGAATGTGTGATTAATTCAAAACCATGTGAACAAATAAGCATTACACTTGTTAGAGTAATCTGAATGCTAATGGATTAAAAATGAGGTTAATTAGTGCAAGAAAGGAAAAATAATCTTACAACAGCTGTAGTATGGTTTGAACTTATGACTGTATGGTTTGGGGCTTAAATTTTCTAGCTTAATAACTTGAAATATTAAAAAAATCGTCATGAAGTGTCTTTTACTTAAGCTCATAGTCTAAATCACCTGAGATTTGAACTTACGACTAAAGAGTTTATAGTGTGATGCTATCTGTATATGGGCTTTGTTGGCAAATGAAAATAAGTTGTGTGTGAGTGTGGTGAGAAAGTGTGTATATGTGTGTGTGTGCATGTAGTGTGTTAGTGTGTGTATAACAAAAGGAAAGCAAAATGGTTTCTTTTGTATTTCAAGACACTGTTTGGAGTTAATTATCTTTTTTTTTCTCCTATTATTATGACTACTAACATGAAATATTTGTCTGCAAGCTTTCTCTTGCTTTATTTAATAATATTATATTCAGAGGAGAGGCCGGTGGAATGATAGACTGGGTAGAGTGCCAGTTTTCAAAAGATTTGTAGAATTTATAAATACACTGTCATTATCCATATGTACTTAGTATCATATTGAAATTAAGTTTCATGAGAAGCTTTTTCAGCAGCTTGCAGTAAGAACTGAAATGGTCAATTTAGTTGTTATCCAAAAACTCTTCAGGAGTCACTTCCGTTTTGTTCTCAGACTACAGAACCATGGTAGCAGAAAGCTACTTATTAAAATCTAAACAAAATTGTGAACGGCACAACCTATTTACATTCTGTTACAAAATGATTGCCCTTACAAGTATATCAATTTAATGTGGGTTATATGTTGTGGTTTGGCCCCAGATCAGAAGTCAGCTCCTTGTCTGTTTTTAACTCTTTAACTGCAAAATTAAATTTCATGTTTATTCAAGTAATGATGTTAAATATCTACCAAAAAATAAGACTGACAAGGGATAAAGTTGACTTATAACTCGGTGAAATACTGAAATATGGAAAAGGATTTACTAACATTTTATAGTATTAATAAACTGGTGTTTATTTTACCAACTAAAAGAAAGAAAGTAAAAGTATAAAGTTGACACAAAATTCTGATCTTAGCACTGAAGTCATCGGTTATAAATATTGGTGAATATATTATGTCAAGCAGCAGATATCACACTGAATAGCATTTTGTATTAATCAGTTGGGAATCAGAAGACCATAAGTCTTCATAAATATTACAAATAGTTCTTTTGAAGATATTTTAATAATTTTGTCACCATGAGAGAAAGTAGAGGGCAATTTGGATGGTGAATTGTTTATTTATGAAATCATTTTGCTGATAAATGGCACGCCAGGGAAACTGAACTGTATTAGTTACACAGTCGATGTTTGAAGGATTTTTAATTTGTCATGCAATGTTTTGGATCTGTTTCTGAAATGCTGTTTTGGTTATTTATTATTTTCAGGTCTAAAGTTGTTGGCAGTGCTTCTATAGATTATTAAATTAAGCTTTACTTATCAATTGTCTCTTTGTTTTGGGTCCAGTTTTTCAAGTTCCAGTCCATTGTTAGTAGTTCTAAAGCAAAGACCACATTAAAGTTTGTTGCTTGAATATAGACAGTAGTTATTATCTTTCATTAAGAATATTAACCTTTCAGCATTCAGATTACTCTGTCAAATGTAATGGTTGTTTATTCACATTGATTTGAATTCGTCCTGCATTATCTCACAGCTTAGAGATTTCGATGATATGATTGTTTATTCTTGGGATGATAATGTCAGGTGGGTGTGAGAGACCAGATCTGGCCAGTTTGAATAGAAAACAGGTACAATATTTGGGCTGATTTAAATTCTAAAGGGTTAATGTCGAAACTAATCAGAATTCAGTATGCATAACCAAAATCATATCTATATCATTGTTAGTTTCCTTTGGAACAAGATTTTTTTGCAAAGATTTTGTTTTGTTCATCTATTATTATTGTATTAAATATAATGAGATGGTAATATGCCTCTGATTTCAAAAGGTTCAATAGCTACTCCAAATGTAGATACTTATGACATGAAATAGCTTGTCATTATTTAAAAAAATATTTCTGTGGTTGACTAAATTGTGCTCTTAGATATTATTTTCATTCAAATCTGGTAAATAATTCAAGATGGCCTGGGGAGGAGGAAGGAATGGCTCAACTGTTTGGGTTTATATTTCAATCTGCATCCTTTAAAATTTTCATAAACTATCCAGCACTTTCTTGCAAAATAAATGCAATATAACATTGCATTCATTCAGTTCCACCACCACCACCACCACCATTATCATCACCATCATCATCATGGCAGTGAATTTACAGTACATCACTGTGTGTGTGTATAATATCAATCCAATATTTTCTCATCTGTGAAGGCAGTTAGCTGGCAGAATCATTATGGTGCCGGGCAAAATGCTTAGCGGCATTTTGTTTGCCTTTACATTTTGAGTTCAAGTTCCACTAAGGTTGATTTTTGTCTTTCATCCTTCTGGGATCAAAGTACCAGTTGAGTACTGGAGGGGGTCATGTAATTGACTTACTCCTGCTCCTGAAATTGCTGGCCTTGTGCCAAAAATATGTAACCAATATAATCTCATTGTGTGAAGCCTAATATTTCTAGTTCTGATCAAGTTACCTCTTCCACATCTTCCTTGATTTACTTCTATTGCAGGGACATTTTTCTTTTTTCTTAATTTTCAATTTCCATGCATGGCTATGTGGTTAAGAAATATTTTCATAATCATATGTCTTTGTGTTTGATCCCACCTCATGGTCCCTTGGATGACACCAAGCTTTGGGAGTAAGAAGCCCACCAGATTGATTCAGAGGTCCTGTATAGGTCATGGGTGTTACCCTTACCCTTCTGATTAAGCCATGTAAAAAAAGAACTAAAAAAAGCTTTGTTACTACTAAAAGTATAAGGCCTGAAATTTGAAGGATTGGGCTTAGTCAATTTAATCTATTTAGTGTTTGACTTGTATTTTATTTTATTGACTTGGAGAGATGAAAGCTAAGGATTAGATCCATTATGATTTGAACTTGGAATGTAAAGAGCCAGCAGAAAAACCATGAAGCATTTTGTCTGATGTTGTAACAATTTTACTCATCCACTTCCCATAAAAAAAAAAGAAAAAAAAAACAGTAATTCTCATCATATATCTATACCAACATGGTTACTTGGTTATCTTGTCCAGTTATAGTAACTGGTGTCTTTGATGCTTATTCACTTTCTTAGCTTGCTAGTCTCAACAAAACATCCTAATTAAGAGAAATTTCAACAACAGCCTAGCAAGTAAATAAATGTCTCTCAGCAGATTTGTTACAGTTGTTCTGTCGTAAGATGTCTCATGAAAGTATTGTTTAAGATCATGATTGTATACATATATTCATCTTCATCATGAATGTGTGTGTGTGTGTTTGAATATGTGTTAACCAATGTGGTTAAAGAAATCAATAATCACATCTGACTCTTGTGGCAGTAGATCCACATTGCCAACTTACTTATTAATGTATTATTCAGCGAGTTTCTCTTTCCATTAAAAGCTGTAGAAAATGTACATCTTAACTGTCAGTGTTGCTACTGTGTTGCCATTAACATTAATTCCACTTAATACTAATTACTTGAGTGTTGGTCAATATTGGTCAATATGGAAACTATAAGAGCCATAAATATGTCATAGTCTGTCAGTGGAGCGTTAAACTGGAAGATTTTTATGTATCCAGTTACATATCCCAGTGTTCTTGTTTCAAAACCCACTGAGGTCAGTTCTGCATTTTATTCCTTTAGGGTTGAAGATACGTATCAGTATACACTCCACTAATTTAAATGTGTCTGTGACATTTATTACAATTTATTATTTACTGTTATTAATAATTAAGGTGGCGAGCTGGCAGTATTGTAAGCATCCCTGACAAAATACTCAGTAGCATTTCACCTGTCTTTATGTTCTGGGTTCAAATTCTGCTGAGGTCAACTTTGCCTTTCATCTTTTCAGGGTTGATAAAATAAGTACCAGTTGTCATGGTGGTGGAAAACACATCCACAAAAACACATATACACGTGTGTGTATATATATATATATATATATATATATATATACACTTGTGTGTATATATATATATATATATATATATATATATATATACATATACATATACATATACACGTGTGTGTGTGTGACTGTAGCTGTGATACAAGTGCCAGGGGCATGTAAGAGAACCATCTGAACGTGACCGTTGCCAGCTTCGCCTGGCCCCCGTGTCGGCGGCACGTAAAAATCACCATCCGATCGTAGCTGTTTGCCAGCCTCGTCTGGCACCTGTGCCGGTGGCACATAAAAAGCACCCACTACACTCACGGAGTGGTTGGCATTAGGAAGGGCATCCAGCCGTAGAAACATTGTCAGATCAGACTGGGCCTGGTGCAGCCTTCTGGTTTCCCAGACCCCAGTTGAACCGTCCAACCCATGCTAGCATGGAAAGCAGATGCTAAACGATGATGATGATGCATGCAGTGGACTTTCACAGAGTTACCATATCCACTCATGAGGCATTGGTCAGGTTGGGGCTATAGTAAAAGACACTTGCACAAGGTATTGCGCAGTGGGACTGAACCCAAAACCATGTGGTTGCAAAGCGAACTTATTAACCACGTAGCTTGTTGGAATGCTATTGATTTCAGTTCTCATCAATTATGGCTGTACTGGGGCTAAATAACAACAACACCAACAACAACAACAACTACTACTCCCCACCACCCACTCTCCCAGGCAACTGGAGAACAGATGGTAGTGTTTTATGTAAACATGATTCTATTTCCCATTGTTAATAACCACCTCCAACTTCCCTGTCCGCTTCCCATACTCTGTATACACTCTTGTACATGTAGTTCAAACTTCAATGGTTCAATGGTTTCAATGCTAATTTTTACTTAGTTTTGGTTCCTGAATACAAAGAGTTAACGATTTATAACTTGTTTATAACCAGACATCAGAATACAAATAAACATTATACAGTGACAGATATTATATTAGTAATGTTATACAAATAGTAAACTTGTAAAAGCTTAGCAGATTCTTGGTTTATTGTTGTTGTTGTTGTTATTCTTACTAAGGTGGCAAGCTGGCACAATCGATAGCATGCCAAGCAAAATGCTTAGCGGCATTTCGTCTGTCTTCATGTTCTGAGTTGAGAAACAGCCGATGTTGATTTTCCTTTCCATCCTTTAGGGGGGATCGATAAAACTAAGTACCAGTTGAGCACTGGAGCCAGTGTAATTGACTGGTCCCCTCTCCCTAAATTTTGGGCCTCGTACCTATGGAAGAAAGGATTATTATTAAGGTGGCAAGCTGGTAGAATTGATAGCATGCTGGGAAACATGCTTAGCGGCATTTCATTCGTATTCATGTTGTGAGTTCAAATTCTGCCGAGGGTGACTTTGCCTTTCATCTTTTCGGAGTCGCTAACATAAGTACCAGTAGAATACTGGGGTTAACGTAATTGACTACCCCCCGCCACCTCCCCCGAACTTGCTGGGCTTGTGCCAAAATTTGAAACCATTATTATTAAGCTGGTGAGTTGGCAGAACCATTAGCATGGCGGACAAACTATGGCATTTTGTCTGTCTTTATGTTCTGAGCTCAAGTTCTGACCTAGTTGACTTTGTATTTCATCCTTTTCGAGATGGTAAAATAAGTACCAGTCAAGCACTAGCATAATTGACTGGTACTGTAATCGACTAGCTCACCCCACCCCATCCCCATAAAAAAATTCAGGTCTTGTACTTATGGTAAAAGGATTGTTGTTATTGAGTGAGAGAGCAGTGCATGCCATCAAAGTGACACTGGGGTAAAATATACAAAGCCCAGTATACCTATCATGAGTACCAGTCTGATAAGGGTACACCAGGCATAAGCATCTCAACCATATGGTGATCTCATCAAGATAAACAGTGCATGACCTTGCAGGTGGGGCCCAGTTAGAATTTTCTTCAGGTTAAATAGCCCATCCCACTCAAAAGGTTCCTGAAGAAGGTTTGTTTAAGGATGATGAACAAAACACCCATGTTTCCAGAGATGTATTATCCAAACCCCAAAGAATTCCTCTCAACACATGGCTATGATGCCCCCCCACTACTTCTGCTCGTGATCAAAGATGCACATATCGCCAGCCACTAAGGGACATGCTCAACTGGTTACGGTCAAGCAAGTGACAAGCAAATCTGTGGTATTGAGCAGAATAGTTGCTGTAGCCCATCTTTTATACTAAGACAAAACAATGTACATGATAACACTTGCAATCAGTTAAGATCAGAAGCCATGAGAGCCACTGCTTTGTACTGCATCAGAGCATTTATTATTATTATTCATCTAACCCATGCCAGCAGAGAAAGCAGACGTTAAACGATGATGATGATGATGATTATTATAAGATAAAATGATTTGTTGTATTTGCTTTGTTATTATTATTATTATTATTATTATAACATAAAATGATTTGTGGTATTTGTTTTGGTTTTTTATGTTCTGAGGCCAAACCTCACTGAGGTCAGTTTCACTTTCTATTTGCTTCAACACTGAATATAGTTTTTACTAACTCTTTTCACCTCATTTTGCATAGAGGGTGTAGTTGAGGAAGGTTTGATTGCTATTTCTAGCTTATTAAGCATTCTTATAGTGGCCTCCCTGATTTCATTTTAGAGCATTACTGTTGCTTTAGTGATTTGATGTTATCAGGGTATCCTTTTATTCATATCTCTCCATTTCTATTCAGCGCTACCAAGGTTGGTAAATAATATCTGGGACTCATGGCTACTATGTTATTTGTTCATGGATATTTTTAAATCCTTCCTTTGAAGATGGTGAAATTTGAGTCATCATCGTCTTCGTCGTCGTCGTCTTACAAGTGGTTCTCAAATGGAGTCCATATGACTTGCAGGGTCCACATAAAATTTTGTTGAAGTTTATCTGCAATAAATTGGTTATACATCTACAGTACACAAAATGTTGCAATTTTGTTTTTTTATGATTCCTAATATTTTATTATAAAAATATGATAGGTTTTCTTTTAAAAAATGGAATGGTTATGGAGTACAGTAGAGTAAAACAGGAATCAAAAGGAGGTCTATAAGCAAAAAAAATGGTTGAGTACCACTGCTTTAGACTATATTTTTAGTTGGAGCAAAGAAAGACTATGTCTATATACATGTGTGTGTGTGTGTGTATATATGTGGGAGTGTTACTTGTTTTTCCTTTAATTATTAGTAACAGGACACTAATTGGCCAAATATTTTGTGTAACCTTCAGAGTCCACTTAAATATTTAATGAGAGTCTTACATTTAATGCCACCACTAATATTCTGTCTTTTAATTTAAATAGACAGATTTTTGTGTTTTGACAAAACCTACCAGAACATTCAATCATATTTTTTAAAACACTCCTCCTCTAGATTCTATTTCCTCCTTGTATTATTGTCAGTAATGTTATTGTATTTTGTCATATATTGTTCTATCGTATACGCAGTATTTCTCTTGTTTTGCCATTTGACTGTTTACTATTCAGTTTGTGCAACTATTTTAAATATTCTTGTTTTGTCATTTTATTGACTTAGTAAAGGTTTCTAACATATTTCGTTCAAGGACACAACATTATGGAGAAGAGTATGTATAGTTGGTTTAATTGATTTCAATATTTGTCTTATTTGAGGAGGTAGGGAAAAGTTCCTGGCTTTTTAAGGGTATCATGAAAAGCCTTGTTGGAGGCCCAACTTTCTGAGTTCTTTTAGAGGGCTTAGGAAAACTGAAGGACCACTGCAATAAGTGTGTGAATCTGAAAGGGGAATATGTTGATCCTCCTGTGTTTTCTTTTACCCAAAGCCAGGAACTTTTCAGCACCTCCTCATACTTATTTTGATACACCCTGTCTCAAAGAATGATGGGGGGAAATTTTATGCCCTCTCCCTTGGGATACAGAAACATGCAACTGAATTCTTGACTTAAACAAATACTCATGAATGGCATGTTCAAAACTTCAGCTGATATTTCATTGTTTATCAACAATTTTATGTTAACTCATTTCACCATGTTTCAGTTTGCTATAAGGCAGGAATAGGTTGTCCCACATCACCCCAGAATGTTGTCTTTGATAGACTGATGCCCTATCCAGATGGTTGTAAATCCGTTCTTTTGTTCAACTATATGAAACTTGAGCTTAACTCTAGTCCTTTTTTTTTTTTTATATATTTTCTTAAAGTGGTGGTCATAAGTAATATACATTTGTGATGTGTGTGTTGTGAAACTAAAATACAAAAAAAAAAAAACCTAAAAGATGAAATAAGTCCACAGTCAATATTATTTATTAGATTGATACTTGGGGGAATGGAGTTAATTAATGGTGATAACATTTTTGATATTCTTTTGGGTGGGGGGAAAAAGAGGAAGAAAGATCGTGAAAAACTGGAAAAGGAAGTAGACAGAAAAACCAGAAAAAATTCAAATAAGAAAATCTATGTGATGCTGGTTTTGTTTCGTCCTCTGTTTATATTCATTTGTTTGTTCATTTGTTTTACATTTATTATTTTGATGCTAGCATGAGTTAGATGAATACACAACATTGAGGTATTGTTTTTTTGCAACCAAATGTCCTTCATGTTGCTAACTCTTACCTTGTCTTCAACATAAGGGTGTTTTCATTCTATCAATTATCAAAAGTTGCAAAGCTTCTGAATGATTTTCTGATAGACAAAAGCCAACATCACTGTCCTAGCCTGGTTATTTTGTTTTTGAGGAGTTCACAATGCAAACATTCACACACACACACACACACATATTTATGTATAGGCTTTGTAAAGTTTCAACCTTATTCACTCACAAAGTCTGCCTGAAGTTATAGAAGACACTTACCCATGGTGCCATGCAGTAAGACTGAACCTGAAACCATGTGGTTGGGAAGCAGCACTCTTAACTACATGGCCATATAAAGAGTATGTAACTGAAATTGACACCAAGGTACAACATGTCATTAAGATGCTGTGGATTACTACAAGAAATTGGCAAGTGTTTTATTTGGTTAGAGTACTGAGCTGACAATTTTTTTTTTTTTTTACATGTCTGAAATTTGCAACAGACCAAATTGTACAGACTCCAGGAGACGGCAGCAACTTCAGATGATAAATAAAGAGGATATTATAAATAGACATTACAAACAGAAGACAACCAGACAAAATCATTAGAGAGACACACATATGCCATTTACATAAATGTATTCATATATATATATATATATACACACACGTGCGCGTACACACACACACATACAGAGTTTTGAGTTGTCACATGCTAAGCTAGTTAAAACAATGATATTAAGCAGTTCGATACATTTATACAATGTGCATCATTAGAACTTTTAAATTATGCATAATTTTATCCAATTTCCTCCTTGAAAAGCTCTGTTAGCCTTTGCAGAGTCACACAGATGCTGCTACATTCAGTTTTGTGTTCTTGCATATCATTAGTTTGTGGTTATGTCCATTTTTTTAGGTGAATATATTATTGAGGCATTGTTTTACAGCTGGATGTTCTTATTGTTGCTGTCTTTTAGCTGTTATTGTTTCCAATAAGTGATATGCCACATGTCTTCAGTGTGGAATGTCCCTGTCCATAGCTAAGGGAGTCTTTGGAGAAGTGCAACTTTAATCCTTTAGTCTTCAGCTGTCCAATGTAATGCTTATTTCTTTGCATTGCTTTGAATTACTCATGCATTTATCTTGTAGCTTTGAGATTTTGATGATATGCTTCTTACCTCTGCCTTAGCAAAGGCGGAGGTATTGTTTTCAGTCATGTTTGTTTGTTTGTTTGTCTGTGGACAAGATATCTCAAGAACCACTGGATGAATTCGGATGAAACTTTCATGGATGTTTGGCCTCATGACTGGCACAAACTGATTAGATTTTAGGATCAATCCAGTATTAGACAAGGATTCTGGACGATTTTTTGTTTTTTTATTTTACTTAATTTTTGAGAGAGGTTGGGTTCATTTTTAATATTCTCGTTTGTGAGAGCAGTCGAGTTTATTTCAGATATTCTCATTTTAAAAATCATCTCTGGCTAATTGTTGAGAGGACAATAGAATAAAAAGATATTTTTGGAAAAATTTAATCAGAGAGAAAAGTGAGGAAATTATCTTCAGCCGTGTGTGTGTGTGTGTGTGTGTGTGTGTGTGGTGGTGGGGATTGCTTTAATACTTGGTCTCCACTAAACTCAGGTAAAAATGAATTAATCCCTTAGCATTCAGATTACTCTGTCATATGTAATGCTTATTTATTCACATTGTCTTGAATTTAACATACATTATCACGTAACTTCAAGGTTTGAACAATATGATTATTTATTTTCAGAATGACATTGTAGAGTAGGTGTGAGAGGCTTGACCCTGGTCAGTTTGAACATATTACTAGTAGACTATTTCAGCCCTATATGGCCAGCTTGAATACTAAGAGATTAAATCTACTATCCATAAACACGAATGATCTCTCTGGTGGGCTCTTACACAGGGTTTGTCTGTCAGTTGAATTTCTTTCACAAGGCTTTTGGTTAAGCTGAACCTAGGGTAGAAGCCATTTGCCCCTGATGCCATGCTGCAGCAGGATTGAATATTAAGTACCTTAGTTGCATAGTGTGCTCTCTAACTGCACAGCCAAGCTTTCACACATTTAGAACTTGGTCACTAACACAATCTCACTGTGTCTTATAATGTTTAATCAATACATACATATATACACATATATATATCAATGAAATTCAACAATCACCCAATAGAAATTTAATATTCTGCTTGAGTTGAATTTGCTTGTTTGTTTCTTCACCTTCTGGAAATTCTTTTTTTTTTTACACATATCGTACATTTATAAGTGATAATTAGAAGAACATGAGCTCCCAGTAGTCCTTCCGTATTGCTTCAATAAACTTGTGAATGCATTTCTGTTAACTTACTGGGTAGTAGTAATACAGTATTAATTGTTGTGTCTTGCTACAACTATGTTTTTGTTTCTATGGCAGCAAGAATGTGTCTAACACAACCTGCTAGAAATAGCAGCCAAATCTTCACATATCCTACCATATTACAATGTAGTTTAGATACCCATAAAATGCAATACATTGTGATAACAAGTACTGATATTTGGAATCTATCAGGGTTTTGTCTTAGATCTACATCGTTAATAAATATTTATTGGAAAGGTAATGTTTATCCCCACTTAAAAGTGGATGTTGTGTTAGAACACAAAATACTGCATTATTTACCATGAGAGAACCTTCCATATGGACTTGTGGTGCATATAAGCACTTGTGTTTATATTACTAGAGAGAGATAATTGTCTGCTACCACCACTGGAACTACCAGATCATGTGATTTCAGCCTCCCTTGGCCTTGCTAGTGGGAGATATCCTGCAGTATTTTGTGTTCTAACACAGCATCCACTTTTAAGTTGTGGGTAAATATTACCCTTTGATATTAATACTGCTTCTGTCGCTATTTATTGTCAAATTATTTCTGAAGTAATGCTTCAAGGTTCGTTATTTAACACGAGTATTTTTTCCAAGAGGCAAATGTGTAGTGCCTGCACAAGTTGCACAACTTCTGGCAAACAAACATTTCAAAGTTATGAAGGCTGGTGTTTCTCGGGAGGTGTGTAGAGAGTGTTCTTCTCTACAGAACTGAATCCTGGACTTATGAAGAAGCAGCTTTAATACTATTAGTAGTGCTTTAATTCATGTATTGTGACCTATAAATAATATATATATGTGTGTGTGTGTGTGTGTGTATATATATATATATTTATATATATATATTTATATGTACACACACACACACACACACATATATTTACACACACATACCTGGCCCTGAAATCTGAAATGACTTTAAGGTTATTTTCACATCATCATCATCATTGTCGTTTAACGTCTGCTTTCCATGCTGGCATGAGTTGGACGGTTTGACTAAGGGCTGGCAAGCCAAAAGGCTGCACCAGGCTCCAATCTGATCTGGCAGAATTTCTACAGCTGGATGCCCTTCCTAATGCCCAACTACTCTGAAAGTGTAGTGGGCGCTTTTTATGTGCCACTGGTTCCGATAGGCTGTCAGGTGGTACTGGCATCAATCATGCTCGAATTGTGTTTTTTACGTGCCACTGGCACAGGAGCCAATGAGGCAGCACTGGCAATGACCACGCTCGAATATTATATATTTTCACTCCTGATTGTGGTATTGTAACATTCTAGAAATGGTTGGATGCATTGATGAGATGATTCTCAGTTGGATTAAAAATAAAGAAATATATAAATAAGGAATCCATTATACATTATTTACATTATTTACATTTGGCAGATATTTGTCCTCATCTTGTTTGTTGTTAACACAACGTTTAGGCTGATATACGCTCCAGCCTTCATCAGGTGTCTTGGGGAAATTTTGAACAACAAACAAGATGAGGACAAATATCTGTCAAATGTAAATAATGTACATAATTCCTCATCTCTTAAATATAGAACTGTTGAATCCATTTTAGTCTTATGTGTATAAACTATATAGTAAATAGTCTGGAAAAGAATTTACAGATTCTGTCTTCAGTAATGTTTGTCACAAGTGAATCCAAAGTTTCTGTCTTCAATGGCTAACAGCGCTATTAAAATATATAAAATAGAATACTATGGGTGAGAGGTCTGTGTTCTGCAGCTTTATCACCTGACTAGGCTGAAAATATAATATTGTTTCATTGAAAATAATATATTATAATAGTATAATATCTTTTCATTGAATGTGTCAAATTGGCAAAGTTGTTGGAGTGTCATATTGAATGCTTTGTAGTATTTGTTTCAGCTGTGTGTATTTTGAGTTCAGTTCCTACTGAGGCCATGAAGGGGGGCATTTAACTGTAGAAAGCTGATCCAATAAGCCTTATCCAGCCTTTGCCTGTATAGAAAAAGCGAATGTAGAATGATGATGATGATGTCTTATGAGAAATTTGTCTTATTTCTTAAAGAGCTCTACGTTGATCTCTAGTTCAGTGATTCTCACAGAATTGTGTTCTCTCACCATTTTTACCTGTTCTACTGCCAAACGAGTAAGGCAGGTGTTGTCTAGTGCTTTGTTCATGACATAATACAGCATTAGAGATGAAGAAATCTGTATGTGTGTGTGTGTGTGTATTTTGATTATGGACCTATTTGATCAGGGTGCCCGGTGCTTAAACAACAATAAAATAGAGTTGGTTTATCTAACTGAGAAGTTAGAAGACTGTGAACACCAGTTCATATAACTGATGGCATTCAACATTAGCCTTAACCATTAGTTTATATAGTATTTCTTATAAAATACATTTAAGATCATTGGATTGTGCTTAGGAAGATTTGGTTGCAATTTCTTGCAGATCAAGTGACTACCTAGGGGCACACCAACCTCATATATGAATTGCCTGTATATCAAAAGAAACAAAAGAAAAATTATTAAAAATGAAAGGGATGGAGTTTGTTACTGCAGTAGAGTCCCCTTCTCCTTTGTCTCTCTTTCTCTCTCCCCTTCTCTTTCTTGCTCTCTCTCTCTCTCACACACACATCTTTCTCTCTCTCTCACACACACACCTTCTCTCTCTATCTCTCTCTCTCTCACACCTCTCCCTCTCTCTCTCACTCACACCTCTCCCTCTCTCTTTCACACACACACACACTGAAAATTAGCTGCAACATCAATAGCCTCACTGGCCTGAAATACCAGGTCAGGATGCACATAACCAACAATACATGCAAGGGAGAAACAGGTGTTGCATTCAGAGTACACCTTGTCCACACACCTCTGCTATGACTACCACCAAAATCTATGGATATACAGAAATAAACTGGACAGCCAAGAGAGTGCAGTATGTCCAGACTGTCATACTGTGTCCATACATTTCACCATTGCTTATCAGAATATTCAGTATGATCTTCATTTAAACATACCATAGAACTGCTCAAATCACAGTTTGCCTGGGGCTACATAATACCATAATTTTTTCGGTATCAAACACAAGTTCAGTGGTGAAGATATTAGTTTAAAATTGTTGCAGACACGATTGGTTGGTTCAGAAGCTTGCTTCCGAACCATGTTGTCTTGAGTTCAACCTCACTACATGGCAATTTCGTCTACTGTAGCCAAGGACTGATAAAGCTTTGTGGGTGGATTTGATGGACAGAAACTGAAAGAAGCCTGTCACACATGCATGCGCATGTGTATTAGTGTGTACTCTTGTCTTGATATCACATGGTGGTTGTAAATAAGCACCGTTGTTGTACAATCAAGGTACTTAATTTCTAGTCTTCCATAAAAAAATATGCCTCTACAACTTCCATCTGGCCTATGCAAGCATGGAACAATGAATGTTGAATGATGGTGATTATAGTTGTTATATTTTGGGATGGTTTTTTTTTTTTCATCATCATCATCATCATCATCATTTAGCGTCCGCTTTCCATGCTAGCATGGGTTGGACGGTTCAACTGGGGTCTGTGAAGCCAGAAGGCTGCATCAGGCCCAGTCTGATCTGGCAGTGTTTCTACGGCTGGATGCCCTTCCTAATGCCAACCACTCTGTGAGTGTAGTGGGTGCTTTTTAGGTGCCGGACGGAGCTGGCAAACGGTCACGGACGGATGGTGCTTTTTTTCTTGCCAAATAAACACACACACACACACACACACACACACTATATATATTTATATTCGTTCTTCACTCGTCTATTATTGTTCTTATTTTATCGTATATCCATTGTCTGGAAATATTTCATCACACATCTGTGACCTCTTCTGAGGCCCTTCCATCCGTGTGTATCAACCTGCAAAACAAATTCATAAACGACAATTATAATGATAATAATCTCTATTAATTTCAACCAAAAAATACCCAAGAACTATTTACTCTTGATTTTCATTCATTTGTCCTCTGTATCTCCATCTGTTCCTAACTGAAAATAGGAACATGGATAAAATATAATTCTTATTGTAAAATGTCATGAATATATTAAATGGTATCTATGAGAGTTCTCATGGACTAAATCATGGAGACACACTGCAGTAACTGTGTATGACTTGAGGTTTCTTTTCATGTCTTTTGCCACATCAATTCCAAAACAGCATTGTTGAAGATACGTCATGTGTGTATACACTAATACAACATTGTTTTGTTTGTTTCTTTATATTTTATTGCATTTATTTCAATTAATTTTGCAAAAACATTTCATAGAATTCATCTCAATAAGATTCTGCATATTCAGGCATGACAAAAATACACACAAAAAGAAAATAACGATAAGCTTAATATTCTGAGCTGTTTTACACATCATGTGTTTCAGTATAATATATATTTGGATTTGACTGTCCAACAGTTTAGTGTGTGTATACAAATTGTTGGAATAAATATTTATTGTCTCTTTTCTGATTAGTCTACGTCAACCCTAACTTGAGAGTAAATTTCCTTCCCAGTTGAGCAAAATGATATTGTTCGTGCTAACTATGAGACAGTGCACAGTCTTGTGTCCTGCATAAATTCGTAGACCTGCATCATGTGGGCCTGGCTACCAGACTTGAATGTTCCCACAAGAATGTGCAGTGGCAGGTTGATCTGTTCAACAAAAGCTGTGGCTTGCAAATTTTAGCCATCTTTATTTGATTGCCAGGCTGACAGGTGGCAAAGATCCATATAGTGTCTTGTTTGTTCTATGGCAGGCACTCTCAACCATTTTTTTTATCTCTGGATCCCTTTGATTACTATTTTATCCTAGTGGACCCCTCCAGTTCAATGTTTAAAATCGAGTTTTATAGAAACTTCTTTCAATATTCCTTATTTGTTTTTTCACACATTGTGTTGGTTGAACTATGTAAAACATTAAGGAAAGAAATCTAGCTATTTCTGGCAATATCAAAACATACTTCTAAAACAAAATCTTTTCAGGGGCCCTTAAAATACTATTGTGGATCCCTAATTCACCATTTTGTTGTGTGGACCCCCAAAATCTTATAGAGACTCTCAGAGAGAACAACATCTGTTTAAGGCGCAGAGAGCCATGCAAAGGTAAATATTGGGAATCTCGCTAAGAGATCATATCTGGAATGAGGAAATCAGGGATAGAACTGGAGTGAAGGGCATCGTTGCAGAATACCACCACGCAAAGCTATGATGGACCGGTCATGTTGCAAGGTTCACAGACAATAGTTGGACCCCTGTGCAGTTGTTGAATGGTACCCACACATGTAGAAGAGACCACTCAGAAGATCTCCAATCAGGTGGACAGATGATTTAAGAAAAATGTTTGGAACAATGTACAGGAGAATGGCAAGAGCATGAGGGGAATGGACCAGATACTTGGCCAGCAAAGCCGACTCGGTACCAGACAGCCTGGCCAACCCAGGTGATAACTAAATATGGAAAGTGTGGTAACGTTGAATGATTAAGAAGCTTGCTTTGTAAGCACAAAGTCTCAGGTTTGATCTCATTGTTTGAGAGTTTGGGAAAATGTAATTTTTTCTATAGTCTCAAGTCAGGCGATGTCTTGTGAGTACAATTGAGTAGATGGAAACTGTGTGGAAGCTCAGATGGATTGTGCTTGTAATTCAAAGGTACTGTTTTGGCACTCAGTGCATCATATTGATCCTGCTTACAGATTATGTTAAGGCTGCATGTGTCTGTGGAATAGTTGGCCACTTAGGAACTAATTCAGGAGCAGGTAATTCAGGTGATCATGCAAGTGAATCCTCATTGCCAAAGGATGGAGAATTGCCATCATCACTATATATGTGATAGGAACCTATAAACTATTTCCTTATCTGTGGGGCCTTTTTCATGGGGAACCTCAATGCATATAGATATAAGCTATATATTTATTCATAACTGTCTGTCTGTCTATCTGCCTGTCTATTTGTAATTGTCTGTTTATCTATCTATCTATCTATCTATCTCTCTCTGTCTGTCTATCTATCTATCTATCTGTCTGTGTGTCTGTCTGTCTATCTGTGTCCCTATCTCTGTCTATCTGTGTCCTTATCTGTTTGTCTGCCTACCTATCTATCTGTCTATCTATCTATCTGCCTGCCTGCCTATTGATGTAAACAGGAAAAATAGAACTCAGAATATGAGTATATGTATATTTTTGTTAATATTTAGCAGAAGTAACAGAGTGACTCAAGGTCCGAGAATTTCTGATAGGTGCCAACGAATGAAACTCTTAATAAATTATCGGCTGTTTGTCAGCCTTTTAACAGTATGTAAACGAGCTGTGTCAGTTTTAAGTTTTGATTGCATTTTAATTAGTTGCTTTGCATGATGTTTTTGAATAACGGTTTGTGAGGATAAGGTGAATGAATCCTGATGTTAAATAACAATGAAAGCAGTCAGTTGGAGAAATTAGGTCAGCTTTGGTCCAAAGCTGACCTAATTTCATTCAAAATGAGACTGAATACATGTGAATATGAGTTCATATAATCTGCAAGTAAGAAATAGCTTATGCTCAGAGGTCAAGTTTATTACATATTATCATAAGAGATACATGTGTGTTTGTGAGGGGTTTGTGTATATATACATATTTATAAATAGATGTTTATATATGTCTGTAAATAGATACATACACTCCTCTTAGGACAGTTTTCCTGTTTTGTGAGATTCGCATCATCTCAGGTCTTATTTAATTTCCGTCAGATTTGAGCATCATATCCTGTTATTTTCAAGGAATGATTCCCAAGGTTTATTCAAATTTCTCAATGTTCCAGCAAAGAAGCAACACCCTGTCTACTAATGGGGGACATATTTATTGCAAAGTCAACATTTAAAGTGTTCCAAATTATCACCACCATCTCCATAGCATCCTCAACAGACAAAACATTAAAGATGTTTCTATGACTACATCTGTCTGTGTTTTTGTTTTTAATTTTTGTGTGTGTGTGTGTGTGTGTGTTTGGTTTTAAATGATATTCATATTTTAAGGTAAATTTTTCACAAAATACTAATGTGTGCAGTTAAGAATTATAGATGTTGTTACTTTTCTGATGGAGTAGATCTTTGATCAAAAGCTATCCAACCATAAGCCTCTCATTTTTTTATGTGCATCTAGGTCTATGTGCATTATCTAACATGTCTTTATTTAAGATAGAATGAGAGAGAAGAGAGACTTAGCTGCTGTTTCTAACAGGTTGTGCAACCCATTAGAGTAGTGGTTTTAAACTGGGATCTACATGATCCTTGAGGATCCATATGAGATTTTGTTGTTAAAATTTATGTGAAATAAATTGGTTAAACTTCTCTACATTGCACAAAATATGTTAACGTTTTTTATGCAATTCCTAATAATGATTAATAATAAAATTATAAGTATTTTTAAAACTTTGAATATTTATGAGGGTCCACACGAGTAAAATAGGAATCAAAGGGTCCATTGGTAGAAAATGGTTGAGAACTACTGGTGTAGAGTCTATCTCATTGGTTTATGCATAATTATTTTTTTGTTTCTTTGGCAGTGATTAAATTAATATAGTTTATAAAACAACTTGTCTTGTTCAGAAGGTTGACAATTGTGCAAAATCATTACTCAAATTTTGAAGTTTTAAAATCTGTTATTTAAAAAGAATTCTGAGATACAATGGACACCTTATAGTTTGCTTCAAAGACTTACTTGCTGTCATAATTCAAAACCAAAATTTCTTGTTTATATGGATACTCTTCATAAGATGTTTTGCTTTGTTTAAATTAGTTGTGTCCTTACCTACAGATCCACATTGAAGTTCTTAGTTTGAATATGGTGTGAGACTATACACACACACCCAGGAATAAGATACTTGATGATGATGATGATCAGAAATCAGAATGATAGAAACATAATGCACTGTGATAAATATTGTAAATCCTCAATCTACAGATGAGGTCTGCAGTCAAGAAAATTATATTATATCATTATTAACTACCCTTTCTCTCAGACAATTATAAAAATAATTCTGTAAGTGGGGGTACCTTTCTGCCAAAAATAACATTTGAATTTGAAAAGATTGGATTTTGTAGAATTGCCAATGTAGGAACTGTACAAAATTTATTTCACTACCTTATGTGTTAAATTGTTTTATCCACATAGAAGAATCCTTAAGGACTTTATCTATAAAAATGATTAAACTCATATACAATTGAAAAGGTTTGGATCATAATAAAACGGTTTACTAAGAACAAAAGATTTCAGTAGGGTCTACCATACATCTAAGCCCATTGTGGTTTTTGAGAAACATTTTTGAAATGGTTGTCTGGAGATTCATAACATGAAATAGATTAATTGGAAGAAGGATCTAAAGACGGTTAATATTCCCATGAAAGAATCAATATAAATTATTTCTACCATCATCATAATTCTGACCAAGTTAAGGATTTTTGCTAAAGAAATCAAATGGTAATAGTGTTTTGGTGATTTTTCACTCCAACCCTGAGATAGTAGCAATCTTGTGAAGTCTACCACAAGTTGCTAACTGCATCCTATGATGATAATTGAATATTAACAATTAGATAATGTAATTTGTTTATTTTATTTAAAGAATTTTTGCTTTGTTTTAATTTTTGATGCGATGGAAATACTTAAGAGTTTCCAGAATGAATCATAAAAATAGATGTATCTTAATGTTGCTTTGGATGTGTATTAAAGCGGTAATTGTTGATGTTGTTGTTCTTGCGTGGCTGCTAATGTCTGGTTAATGTGTTGTTCAATGGTTCTGCTCCTTCTACTTAAGTTGTTTTGTTCTATCATTGTTGCTAAGCACAAGATTAATAATGTTGTCAAGGAACTGCTAATATGGTGGTTGTTTACTTAAAGATAAGCAGGGACTTGAACTAACTGAAGATTTCTGGAACAGCTAGGGGAAGTGGGGGATGGAGTGAAGAAGGAGGAAGTTTGTGTGTGTTGGGGTCAATGTCAACATGTGTGATGGAGGGTGGTTGTTGTTGTTTAACCCTAGGCTCAGTGCTTATGGAGCGTGAAGTCACTTGCCAACCTGCCCCAACATCTGGCCTGCAGATCTGTCACTTTTCCCTTTTTCCACTGTTATCATTCCAGTCTGACCATCCAGTTTCTTCTGATTTAGATTTTGGGTTGTCTTTTACCATCACATCTTTATCTTTTAAAGCTGGTTGGATGTGATTTAACCTCTTAGCATTCAGATTCCTCCGTCAGATGTAATGCTTATTTATCTACATTGTTTTGAATTAATCTTGAGACCTCCATGATGTGGTTGTTTTGTTTTTAGAATGACATTGTAGGGTTGGCATGAGAAGCCAGATCTGGCTACTTTCAACATAAAACAAGTGGACTATTTAGGCCAGATAAGGGCTGATTTAAATGCTAAAGGGTTAAGCAAGATTTGGCTGCTGTTTCTAGCAGGTTTTATGGCTACACAGAGGTTCCTTCAAAGGCTTATGGTCTGTCTGTTGTTGGTTACACAGTGACATTGACATGGTTTCTCTGTTGTTTTTGCGAAACCGACATGAAACATAATGCTATTAGTTCAGAGAGAAATGAGAATTGTGACATTCACTCTTTTTCAAAAGAATTAGTGATAATTGGTGATAACTAGTTAATTAGGGACAATTAATTTCTTAAAGGAATTAGTTGCAACAGGGAATTGTAACCAAACCATGGACTTGGTGCACCTACATGTCTTATTCTCCAGCAATTTATCTGGATGACATTGAAAACTTGATATGAAAAACATGTTAATAATATCATTAAAGGAAAAAGCATTAGAGAAAAAGTTTATAAGTTGATAGGCACACTGCCACTCCAATACACATTTACATATCTCTTCTTCAGCACTAGGAAGCCTAGTGGTTGCTGAACCTGCTAGAAATAGCCACCAGTTAGTGAAGGGTTCATTTGTTCTTTTACTCGCTTCAGTCACTTGACTGTGGTCATGCTGGAGCACTGCCTTATCGACCTCAGAACTTATTCTTTGTAAGCCTAGTACTTATTCTGTTGGTCTCTTTTGCCAAACTGCTGAGTTACAGCAACATCAACACACCATTATCGGTTGTCAAGCAATGGCAGGGAGACAAACACAGACATATATATATATATATATATATATATTAAATACTTACATACATAAGCACACACACGATGGGCTGCTTCTTTCAAATCTATTCCCAAGGCTTTGGTTGGCCCAAGGTCTCATGTAGTGAGACTGAACTTGGAACCATGTGGTTGGAAAGCAAGCTTCTTACCACACAGCCAAATCTGTGCCTATAATACTTTTTTAATTTTTTTTGAAAATATGAAAACCTAGTGAGTGGGCAATGTCAATTGCTTTAAACAAATAAAGCATAGAAATAGATATAACTTTTCCTTGTTCTGCAATAAAATACAGGAATTATTGTAGAAAGAATTTTTAGAGCTAGATGACCATCTTCTTGTAAAACACTTCAGTGATGATGTGAATGTCAAAGCCTGAAGTGGAGCCTCTAGACAGTTATTTGATCTGCCAGAAAAAGCAGTCGAGTTACTTTTTTTATCAAACCTTCCGCTTATATAACAGAATGGAAATATTGGCTAATGTAGTCTTAGATACGCTATTACTGAAGAAAGGAGGCTAGATGGTCATGGGTGGTATACCTTTGGTCATTAGTCGCCTTGATCATTAATATCTGGGACTAATCAACAGCAACAATGGCAACATCATGAAATGGAATTAGAATTATTGTCCAACCAAACTGATCAGGTCATAACACTAATACTGTTGAACATGAAGTTTGTACTGTTTGGAACAGTTGTTTAGCATAGTTGAATACCCATGTCTCTTGTTTTTATTTCATATTTTGCTTATCCTGGTGTTAGTCAGCACTATTTTTGGTAAGCGAAGAATTTGTATGTGCTTGTTTTTGAGGCACTTTTCAAACAGCAATAACAACACTTCCATTGTCTGTCAATACGGTGAAGTGTTTTTGAAATGACAATGTAAACATGTATTGAATTGGAACAACAAAGTACCAGAGATTGTTGTTTAAAACCTTCATACACAAGATTTCTAATAAACTTCATTTACAAGTATGCAGTAAGTATTCTATTAGCTGCTACTGCTACTACTACTAACACACACACACACACACACACACACACACACACACACTACTTAGCTATATTTATTTACCATAGTATATACAAGTTCCGTTGTGTTATCTAAATACTCGCTACTTGAAAGTTTATTGTTCAGAAATAGGAAACTAAACGCATTAGGCTTTAGTTTCTGATTTTCAATGTTGGAATGTGTACTGGTTCTAGTCTAATGGGATATCCACAGTTCTCAGGTTCTATAACAGAATTTGTCTAATATTAGTAAAATCAGTGAAAAAAAAAATCTATCTAGGCATGACTGTGCGGTTTGAAGGTGTTTCCAAATCATATGGTTCTGGGTTCAGTCCCACTGTGTGGTTCCTTGGGCTAGTGTCTTCTGCTATAGTTCTGGGCTGACCAAAGACATGCAAGTGGATTTTGTATATGGAAACTGAAAGAAACCTGGTGTGAGTGTGTTTATGTGTATGCGTATTATCTATTTGTATGTATGTGTATGTCTTTGTGTTTGTTGCACAATTACTGCTTGACAACCAGTGTCGGTTTGTTTATGTTCCTGTTACATAACAGTTTGGCAAAAAGAAGCCTGATAGAATAAGCACCAGACTTAAATAAATAACTACTGGGGTTGATTTGCTCAACTAAACCTTTCAACGTGATGTCCTAAGTGAAAGATAAAAAAAAAAGCAGGACCTGTAGAAATTCCATATTCTATAAAGGTTCTATTTTCAATTTTGAAGTATAAATTTGTCGGTCTTCATAACATTAGTTTCGTTATATTAAAACACCCATTAATGTCTTTGATTTCATTCCATGGTTAAGGCTGTTTACAGTGTAACACTTGAACTTCTTTTATTATGTTGAAACTTTAGATACTGTCTTCTGCAGAGTGTGCTGGACCCAGTCTTCACATGCCAAAGGGTTAACCCATAGCTAGGACCCTGACAGTGTTTCTATTTTGAGTCAGAGTACTATAGTTGGGATGGAGGTGGTAACACACTCCTCAAAGCCTGGAACTCCCTAACTAGGACTCCACTACCAAATGCAGTTAAAAGCTATACCCAGGACATACCTTTCTGTACATATTATCACCAGGACTGCTATCACACAGTCATACTAACCTTCAACATAACCTAGTAACCCCTATCTGCACACCCCATACAATTGCCCCCCTCCCTCCCTGCCAGGCCAATCTATTGAACTTCATCACCTGTGTTCTATGACCTCTAACTACATACCAATACAAGTGTAGTCTTACACAAGCACGCATACTGGGCTTTATGGCTTTGACCTCTACTTGCAGGACAATACAAAAGGTGAATTTTTAGATTTCTTTCTTTATTATTATTTTTTTTATACATTCCTTATACCCCAATCCTATGTGTTTACTCCCTAACTCACCTTCATTTTGTCCTTGGATATTTTACATACTACCCAAACCCCTCTTTTTTTAAAATATTTCTTTCATCCAAGTTAAAAGGCTCAGTCCCCAAATCTAAACATTAGTTTCCTCTTCTCCCCCTTGGCACACAGTCTTACTCAAGCTCACGAGCTTCACTGTATACATGCATACATATGTGTGCTCATACAGGCACACACACACACACACATATGCATGCATGCACATGCAGACACATGTGCAGATGCCCTCACACATTTTCTCTTTAAATTCTTTGGTTTCAGTCATTAAACTGTCAATATACAACCCCATTCAAGAGTATAATTCAGTTGATTGAACAAGCAAATCCTCATTGTTGAATGACAAAGATCCATTGATCAATCAACACACACACACACACACACACACACGTGGTGTGCGTGTGTGTGTGTGAAGCATGGCCATACAGTTAAGTATTTCATTCCATAGTTATGTGGTTCTGTGATATTTTCTTCTATAGTCTCAGGTTGACCAATATTGTAGGAATAAAATTTGATAGCGAGAAACTGTGGAGAAACCATCATGTGTGTGTTTGTGTGTGTGTGTGTTTGTTTGTGTGTGTGTGTGTGTGTGTGTGTGTGTGTGTGTGTGTGTGTGTGTGTGTGTGTGTGTTACTACTGTTTAAAATCTGGTGTCGATTGTGTTGTATCTGTTGATGTCTTCCAACATAGTGGATTGATGATATCAAAGGCTTGTAAGGGAGTTTAGTGAATAGAAACTGTAAAATAGCCTATCATGTGTATTTTATGTCTCCTTGCCTTGACTTGATGCATCACTAATTGTATACAAGCATCATTGTCATACAGGCAGTGTTGTTTGTTTTCACTCTTCTGTGAAAAGCATGTCTAGAATAGGGAAAATATGGCCTTGTTTGGCAACAGGCAAGAGTTGGCAACAAGGAGAGCCTCTAGCCATAGCAAATCTGCCTTAACAAATTTGGTCTGGCCCATGCAAACATAGGCCATGGGTCAGCATGGGAAATGGATGTTAAAGGATGATGATGATACACACAAACAATTTTTAGGTGCAGGAGTGGCTGTGTGGTAAGTAGCTTGCTTACCAACTACATGATTCCGGGTTCAGTCCCACTGCGTGGCACCTTGTACTTTGTAAAAGTAAAATTCTTGGTATGCTAACTATATAAATCATTTTTTTAAAAATTCTATCTTCTAACCATTTATACTTGGTTTTACTTCAGTTATGTTACCAATATCTTTGAAAACTTCATGCCTCTTATACAATTCCCTTTTTCTGCTAACCTTCATTATATCTACTTTCCTATTCCTGTACTAGATCCATTGTTTGATTGTAGCTGCTGTTTGGCCCTAATTGGGCAGCCCTTTGATCAAAGGCATTCCAATTTTGACTATCCTGTCATTTTTTTTTAAAATTCCAAACATAATATACATTGGATCATATTACTCAATGTCATTTCTTTTTATGTTAGAGTGATCTGAGGAGACTGTTACTATTTATAGTTTGTTGAGTAACCACAAAAGCAACTCCCCCCCCCCCACCAATATTTAGTTATTGTTTGGTCCAAAGTCAGTCTTAGCCTATCCTGTCTTTTTGTATATCTGGCACTACAACGGCCAGTGTGTTCCTTTTTTTTAATCCTTTAGTATCCACATTATTCTGTCACTTGTTTTGGATTAAGTTAAGTTAATTTTTTGGCTCAAAAAGCAAAAAGCAAGGCCATGTAGGGGGACATGGAGTTATGTACAGGGAGGGTGTTCATGCAAAGAGTTTAGGCCATTTCTGGTCAAGAGAGACTTTGAACCGAGCAGTCGTCAGCATATTCACTATCTCGTCCGGCAGCTTATTCCACGGATCCGCAACCCGGACGGAGAAAGCCCCTATCCTTCGATTGAGATGAAATTGTCGCAGATAGAGCTTTTCGGAGTGACCACGCAGCCAATGCTCTGGATTAATAATGCATTATCTTATAGCTTTGAAATGTTGATGACGTAACTGTTAATTTTCGGAAAAATGTTGTAGGGTTGGTGTGAGAGGCCAGATCTAGCCAGTTGGAACATAAAGCAGATAGAATATTTGGGCCAGATGTAGCTTGTTTAAATACTAAAGGGTTAAGACAGTGGTGTGTTAATACATTGACTGCTATTTCTAGCAGGTTGGGAAACTGTATAGAAACTCCCTATGAATATTTAGTTTGAGTGGTGTTTATTTTATTTTATTTATTGTGTTTCAGTGTGTTTTGTTAGCTTCCCCTTATTAACAAAACATTACTTCAACCTTGGCTTATCTCAGTGAAATAGTTGTATTAATTAGATACATTTATGAAAGCACTTGAGTCTTATAAATAATTTTAAACAGTTTCATGTTTTTCGGTTCTTTTATTGAGTCAAGGAATTGTTGGGGGAAATATCAATTATTCATAACCATATTTTCTTTCAGCAGAACAATATTTCCTTGTCTTGATGTCAGTATGTTTGTGCTTCTATACATGTGTATTTATGTATGTGGGATACATACATTGATCTACATCTGGATCCGTATAATGTATGCATGTGCACGCACACACACACACACACACACACACACACACATTGTCTCGTGCTTTTTCTGTCTATATAAGCATGGCTGTGTGGTTAGGAATTTTGCTTTCCAGTCGTGTAGTTTTGGATTCAGTCCCATTGCATGACACCATGGGCAAGTGTCTTTTATTTTAGACCTTTTATTATAAACCTGACCAAAAGCCTTATACATAGATTTAGTAGAAGGAAATTGAAAGAATGCGTGTCCCTTTTGTCTTGACAAAGTACAACAATTGTAATGAGCATCACCATCGTACAAGAAGTATTGTTTGTTTCCTGTCTTCTTTGGAATGTGGCTGTGGGGAAATATTGCCTTACTTGGAAACAGGTGAGGTTTGGTGACAGGAAAGGCATTTCCTCATAGAATATCTGCCTCAACAAATTCTGTCTGACCCATGTAATCATGGCAAAATGAGCATTAATTGATTATGGTCTCTGTGTTATATCTGTCTGTCAGTCTGTCTGTTGGTCGGACTGTGTATTCAAATACATACGCACACGTTATCATCACTACATTTTACCTCTTCTTTTCTTACACCCACACACACACACACACACACACACGCGCACGTTGAGTTAGTCAGAAAATATGTCAATACCTTAAAGCTTCTTGTTAGCAAGGAAAAATTCTGTTGCTTAACAAGCATACAACCCGACCATAATAATAAGCTATGTCTTTTTCTTCACTGACGCCAAGCCTTAAGTAGTGAGATGTTTTTTGACCGACCTTACATAATAATTTAAATTCCACTTCTTTTTTCCTTTTGTTACTACAAGCATGCATATATCCATGTGTGTGTGTGTGTGTACCACTTTCTCTCTCTCTCTTTATATATATATCTTTTATGTGTGTGTATGTGTATATATATATATATATAATGTTTAGTTTCTTTAAATTTTTGAAATAACAGTTCCATATATTTCTAATACCTATATACATATGCACACACACACACACACACACAAAAAAAGGTTCTTGTCAAATTTTAGATAACAGCAATTTGACACTGGACTTTGTGTATGTTTCCTTATTTAATTTATCCAATGTTAGTGTTGTGGAATAGCAAAACCCCAGTACATTGGTAGACTAAATGTCTCTGTGCTATTTTGTGATATATTTTGTTTATTTTTTTTTTTTACATTTTGGCTTCAGATGGAAGGTTTTTAATTTTTGGTCTTGAAGAATGCCAAGTTGGGATTAAACAATCTGATCTGTGAGATTGTACAATATACTTTTTGTAATTTAAAATCCATTGCTGGTCTTCCGTCTTATGTATTCTGTATATTTGAACTATTAATCATGAATTACCTACATCTACTATAGCTTTTGAAGGATTAGTATTGAAGAAATGCCTGTCAAATATGCTTGTAATAGACGTACATATGTGAAGGAGCACAGCTTAGTGGTTAGGGCTGTTCTACTCACGATTGTAAGGTCAGTAGTTCAGTTCCTGGTGGTGCACTCTGTCCTTGAGCAAGACACTTTATTTTATGTTGCCCCAATCCACTCAGCTGTCAAAAATGTTGTAACTGTGATGCAAAGGGTCAGCCTAATGACATTCTATGTCACACAGAATCTCCCTGAGAGCCACTTTAAAGGTGCAAATGAAATGGTTCCATGTAGTGAGAAAGGTTAGTGGTATGAATGAAAAGCTGCAGTTAGAAAGATGAAAGGGTGGGAGATGTCTTGAGGAGGAAATTGAGCGGGTGCCTCATTTTGCTTACACCCCTCCACACACTCACTCACGCACGCATGCAGAGAGAGAGAGAGAGAGAGAGAGCGAGAGCGAGAGAGCTTTCAGAACCTAATTTTGCTTAGTTGGACAGGTCTTCTTGAGAAACACTTAATGCCAATCATTCTAATTCCTTTTACCTTCCCCATAATGTCCAATATATAATAACGTATCTCCCAAACTTGTGCACACACATATATATGAGCGCTGTAGTTCATTTGAAGCACTGTAGTACCAAAGAAGGGAAAGAAAGAAAAGGGGAAATATGAAAGCTTCTGACAATGCGGAAGTTTTACAAAACCCTTTATATTTCAGGCACAAAGGCCTGTACTCAGGTGGAAACAGTCTGGGAAATGTCCAGTTACACTGGTCCTGTTACCATTTATGTCTACCTGTCTGTCTGTCTGTCTATGGGGACAGGCATGGCTGTGTGGTAAGAAGCTTGCTTCCCAACCACATGGTTCCGGGCTCAGTCCCACTGCATGGCACCTTGGGCAAGTGTCTTCTACTACAGCCTCTGGTTAACAAAAGCCTTATGAGTGGATTTGGTTGATGGAAACTGAAAGAAGCCCATCGTATATATATGTATATGTGTGTGTGTATATATATGTGTGTATATATATATATATATATATATAAAATTAAGATTCAGTTGAATTAGGTACTTAAGTTGATGCACCAAGTCAGTCTGGTATTATCTGCACAATTTGAAGTACTATTTATATATATATATATATATATATATATATATATATATATATAATTCATCTGTATCTTTGTGTCTGTGGTTGCCCCCCCCCTCCATCGTTTGACAACTGATGTTGGTGTGTTTATGTCACCGTGTCTTAGCGATTTGGCAAGAGACCAATAGAGCAAGTGCTAGGCTTACAAAAAATAAGTCCTGGGGTCGATTTCTTTGACTAAAATCCTTTGAGGTGGTGCTCCAGCATGGCTGCAATCAAATGACTGAAACAAGGAAAAGAATAAAAGTGTGTGTATACACACACATTTGCTGTATATGTAATCCATACCCACTTTACATGTAATGCATGTTTACTGTATATATGTAATACATGAATGCAATGTAGCACACATAACAGATCCCCACTGCATGTTACATAGAGATTACGTATAACACCTAGTTGGCATGCATTTCTATAGACAGTTTCACCATGTTTGTGTAACTTGTATTTGCCATGCACATCCACTCACTTTCTTATACAT
Source organism: Octopus sinensis (assembly GCF_006345805.1). NCBI lineage: Eukaryota > Metazoa > Mollusca > Cephalopoda > Octopoda > Octopodidae > Octopus > Octopus sinensis. The sequence goes on from NC_043012.1 coordinate 2,520,975, forward strand.
ACACACACATATTGACTCACTTCACCTTTCACTTTTTCTTTCTCTTTTATACACACACATAAACACACACCCACTCTCTCTCTCACTCAAGAAAAGAATGGATAATGAGATGTATTCTTAGACATGTCTTAGCAATACAAACATTAATCTGGTGCTGGTAGTGTTGGGATTACAAAGCCGTGTCTGTGACTAAGCAGATTCTTTTAATAAATTGTATTATCCACCTTACGTGACTTCCATCTCGCTCTCCTCATCATAAGAAGCATATTTTTATACCTCAACATCATTTCCCCCTAACTCAAATCCTTTTAATTTTATCCGCTTAAATTAAGGATTTATTCCATAATACATTTTAAAATGTTGTCCTATCAGCGTATAAATTCTATTGTATGGTGGATGTTTTCATGGCATTGTATATGATATCAATTTTATTAGATGTATCTTTGACCATATGTGTGTGTGTATTTATATATATATATATGTGTGTGTGTGTGTGTGTGTATGGCTATGTGGTAAGAAATTTTGCTTCCCAACTACAAGGTTCCTGGTTCAGACCCACTGCATGGCACCTTGGGCAAGTGTCTTCTACTGTAGCTTCAGGCTGATGAAAAACTTATGAGTCGATTTGGTAGACAGAAACTGAAAGAAGCCAGTTGTGTGTGTGTGTATGTGTGTGAGACTTTGTGTCTATTTGTTACTTGCCACTGTTTAACAACCAGTGTTGGTGTGTTTACCTCACTTGCAGCTTAGTAATTCAGTGGAAAAGACTTAATAGAATAAGTACCAGGTTTTAAAAAAATAACTTAGAAAATAAGTGCTGAGGTCAGTTCATTCAACTAAAAATACTTCCAGGTGGTGCTCCAGCATGGCCGCAGTCAAATGACTGTAACAAGTAAAAGGTGCATGTGTAAGTGTGTATATCAACCATGTAAGGCGGCAAACTGGCAGAAACGTCAACATACCGAGCGAAATGCTTAGCAGTATTTTGTCTGTCTTTATGTTCTGAGGCTCAAATTCCACCAAGGTCGACTTTGCCTTTCATCCCTTCGCAGTCAATAAATTAAGTACCAGTTGTGTACTGGGGTCGATGTAATCGACTGGGTCTCTTCTCCAAAAATTTTGGTCCTTGTGCCTAGAGTAGAAAAGTATATAACAACCATGTGTGTATATAAACAAACTTGCATTTGTTTTTGCAGAAGCATCGAATGTTATCGTACGATACAGATAAGGTGATATTTCGAACGCAGTATCACCATTAAAACAGCAGAAAAACAGTGTATTGTTACCCTTACAAGGCAGAAAATGTTGTCAACAAACAACCAATTATATACATACATGCACACACACACACACGCGCTCATCTTTATTATGTAATTCTGTTGTGTTTCAGCCCTAAGGCTGTGGCTATACTGGGGTACCGATGTAATATTTCTTTTTTTAATGCATGTATTTGTATCATTGTGATATACATTTTGTAGTATGTGCTCTGCTATTAAGAAGTTAGTTTTGTATCTACATGGCTTTTGGTTCAAAGAAGGAAAAGAAAGAAAAGGGGAAATAAGAAAGCTTCTGACAATGCGGAAAGTTTTACAAAAACCTTTATATCTCAGGCACAAAGGCCTGTACTCAGGTGGAAACAGTCTGGGAAATGTCCAGTTACACAGTTCTGTTACCATTTATATCTACCTGTCTGTCTGTCTATGGGGACAGGCATGGCTGTGTAGTAAAAAGCTTGCTTCCCAACCACATGGTTCCAGGTTCAGTCCCACTGTATGGCACCTTGGGCAAGTGTCTTCTACTATAGCCTATATAGATGGGTATACTGTGATGCACGGGACAATTGTCTACTGCTGCAGTTTCAAGTCGATCACAGTCTTGTGCGGGGAATTTGGTAAATGGAAACTGTGTGGTGTGAAAGTCCTTCAAAAGGAATGTTCCTGTTACTGGGTGGCAGAGTCAGTTTGTTATTGGGTAAACATTACTACAGAGTACATGGGGTATTTTTATTGATGCTGAGGGCAACTTCCTCCTTGCAGCTCACTGATCTCACAGGGCCTGTAAAGGAGCATGCATGCTGTCCTTCTTCCTCTAATAACAATGGGATAAATTGCAGAATTGAAAGATGTGCATTGATAGAGATGAAACTGGGAAAAACCCATAAAAAGAACTGGAATAAACTTGTTCCTAATGATGAGAATATAATATATCCATTTTATGTTTATGCTGCATTTTAATATCTTTACTTGTCTCTGAATTGGCCATAAATTGCATTAACTGGCCCTTTTGCTTCTTAAACTTTTCACTGTGAAGTTAAATTTCATAGTTATTCCAGTAATGATGTTAAATATCTTCCAAACAAAAAAGAAAAAAGAAAATACAATTGATATTTTCAGCAAGTCCTGCTTCCTCAAATTTGACGGATCTCAACAGAAAGTAGTTTCAAATATGACATTTCTCAACAAAAGATAAATTGGTACATAAAACCGCTTTCTGCAGTAAAAGGGTTATTAATATCATAAATTGTTGAAGAATCTATCTATGTTATATTCATGCATGACAACATTCAGATTTCCATCTCTGTTTCAAAAGCTGTGGTATTTCAATCTTTGGTGCAGTGTTAGACTTACATGCTTTCTTCTTCCTATCTTTCTTAACTCAGTTACTTCGGTTAGCATTAGATGCTATTTTCATTAATGGATGGATAACATATATGGTAGATAAAAACAGATTTAAAACGCTTAGGTGCAGCTTATTCTTTTTAACTTGGATATCAGAAATGATGAAGTGAGGTCAATGGTCAGTGATGGCACATAGAGAAAGAAATTTGTACAACAAAAAGCACTACTCAACTGGGTTTCCTGGATTATTGGATACCTAATTAATGGAACTCTACTGTATCTGCCTAGTAAATATTACTTTAATTTATCTAAGAGTCCATATCATCAAAATAATACAAGTAAACTTTCAAGAACTTATACCTAGAAATGGTTTACTTGTATGTTCTAAATATACTACTTTGACTTGGAATATACAAAGAAATGAGAAATGTAACTATGGAATCTTGATTAATTGCGAAGACTATAATTTATTACCAAGAAATATATAATAATAATAACCATCAGAAAGTTCTAACTGGGCCCCAACTGCAAGGTCATGAACTGTTTATCTTGATATGAGATCACTATGTCATGCACACATGGCTGTGATGCATGTGCCTGGTGTACCCTTAGATGGGTAGTCATGATGGGTATACTGGGCTTCATATATTTGTACCCCAGTGTCACTTTGACAGCATGCACTGCTCTCTCACTCAATAATAATAATAATAATAATTGATTTTAATTTAAGCACAGGACTGGCAATTTTGAGGGGAGGGGTAAAGTGATACCATTGATCTCTTTTATCTTATCAACCCTAGAGGGCTGAAAGGTGAAGTAGAACTTGGTGGAGGCATTTTATCTTCTTTAATAATTCTGCCAAGCCATCATCCTCATGATGATGATGATAATGGTGATAAATAATGATGTGCACCTGAATAAAAGTAATGCGGAAGTAGATTCTGAGAATTGATAATAAAATATGAAAGAAACAAACATTTTACACCTTTGTTTCAATGCAACTTTGAGTGTTTTTCTTTTAAATTTATCAATTGTCTTCTTTTCCTTCATGCTAGTCGCATTTATTGTTGATAACTAACACACTTCCTTTGTATAAAATGACATGTCAGTAAGTAAGGGGCAACCAACTGTCTTGTCACACAACAGAACACAATACAGAAAACCTACAGAGGAATGTGGCTGCATGCCTTGCTAGAAACACCAGTCAAATAGACACCTTTTTTTTTTTCCTTTTGAAGAAGAATGGCATCTTACATAATGTGGTCTTCCATGCACTGATTAGAAGAAAAGGCGGTCATGACTGGAATGTGCTTGGTCATTGGCCTGTGTTTGCTAGTATGAGGCTAAAAACAATTATAAGACTGGAATGAAAAAATGAGGGAGCCTATACATCCAGTATCTGTGTTTTTCACTTGTTTCAGTCATTAGACTGTGGCCATGCTGGGGTACCATCTTGAATTTTTTATTTTTAGTTGAATGAATTGACCTCTTGTACTTTTTTTTTTTTAAAGAACCTAGTACTTATTCTATTGGTCTCTTTTGCTGAACTGCTAAGTTACAGGGACATAAACATACTAACACTGGTTGTCAAGTGATAGAGGGGGACAGGCACACACACACACGTACACACACACAAGCGCACACATGACAGGCTTCCTTTAGTTTCTGCCTACCAAATCTACTCACAAGGCTTTGGTTGGCTCAAAGCTATAGTAGAAAACGCATGGAGCTTTATTACTAAGGGTGATGAAGGTAGTGAGCACTCCCGGTGAATAAAATAAATACCAGTTGAGTTTTGGAGTCGATATTATCAACTAGGCCCCTTCCCCAAAATTTATACCTTGTGCCTACAATTATGATTATCATTGCGATTGGCAGAATTGATAGAATCCTCCTCTTCTTCCTCTAATGTCTGTTTTCCATACTGGCATGGGTTGGACGGTTTGACTGGAGTTGGCAAGCTGGAGAGCTGCACCAGGCTCCAATTGTCCGTTTCTAGGGTTTCTATAGCTGGATGCCTCTTCCTAATGCCAACCACTTTACAGTGTAGCGGGTGCTTTATGCGTGGCACCAGCACAGGTGCCTATTTATATGGCACCAGTATTGGTGCTTTCTGCATGGCACCAGCACCTGCAGGCTCACAAGAACCTCACAACTGAGCGAGGAAGTGGAACGAAGAAATTAGAAAATGTCGCACAAAATACCTTGTAGTACTAGTTGCAGATCTTTATGGTCTGAGTTCAAATCCTGCTCTTCTCCTTCTGGGATGTGGGGTTGATAACATACTGAGTGCTGATATAAATCTATCTCTATTTTAGAAATCATTATTATATCTTCATCTAGAATGTTACAGTGCTACTTTATTTGACTTAATAAAATATTTTTTTAATGCTATTTAGCATGTCATTTAAAATGCTATTTAATGCTATTAGACATTTGCTTAAAAGTAAATTATTGCATATATCATCTCTGATTCTTGACTAGAAAAGGCCAGACAACATTCCTCTAACTGAAATATTTTGTTCTAGAGTAACAACAGAAGAAAATGACAGGCTTGAATACATTAGATTATAGCTAGGAGAATGCAGGGTGGGGGTGGTAGATACAGAGACAATGAAAATGAAAAAAAAAAGAGTAAAGCAAAAGCAAAAGAGTACCATTTCTAGCAATCAAGTGATATTGTAACATTTTCCACATTGTTATACTTGTCTGCTGACTTTCAGCTTCATATATCTGCTATAGGAAACCTTTCCTATATAATGTCCTACAATCATTGCATTCATTTTGCTCAATGCCTCGCTAATTAGCACTTGCAATATTGCATGCTGTATTTGAAAGCATTCAACAAATAGTCTAGATTTGTTCTTGTTTTTCACTGTACTCTGAAATTCTGCTCAAAAGGAGGTTGCTTGGGAGAGGAAAGAAAAGAATTTTAAAAAATGATTTAGTTCAACCTGTGAAACAAAAAAGAAACACAAAACATGTCAACTAACTAACTGATATATCTAGCATTTTATGATTATTGTTGTTATTATTATTATTATTTGTTGTTGTTGTTTAATAGCAAGTCAACTCTGGCCTATGGTCAGAAAGCTTTTCAACTATGACCCAACTTGTTTCATCTCCATATATGCATCTAACACTGCATTGTTCAAATGTGTCTTTTGTTTTCTTTAAAAGTCAATGTGGGAATTAGAGCTGTTGCTATTGTTTCTAACAGATCAAAGCCCTATCATTGACTGCCATTAGTAATAGTTGAATATTATGATTGAAAGGTTGAAGTTTATAATGTGGATTGGTTTAATGAAGTGTTCTCATGCTATGTCCAGCATTGGAAGTAATTCTGATCAACAAAGTACCAGTCAAACACTGTAGTTGATGGCACAAACTAAATGAACCATTTTCCTCAAATATGCTGGCCTTGGGTTTAAATCAGAAACCCATATTTAAAATTTGGAACATGAAGAAAGAAAAAAAAAGAAACAATTTACAGATTTTGATTTATATACAAAGATTTTAAGATGAGTGGTTTTGTTTGCAGAATTAGGAGCAGTTTCAGATTAGGCCATATCAAAAGGTTTATCAGGAAATCAAAATGCCTGCTCATGGAGTTTCAAGTTCAAGTTTTCAGCAAGCATTTTCGTATACTTTTAGTCAGAACACTTTATTCTACATTGTTGCCATTCACCTATCTGCTGGTTCCAGATCAACAATTCTGATCAACAAGTCTCACATTTGTAATTATTCAAACTTTCTTCAATAGGCGCAGGAGTGGCTGTGTGGTAAGTAGCTTGCTAACCAACCACATGGTTCCGGGTTCAGCCCCACTGCGTGGCATCTTGGGCAAGTGTCTTCTGCTATAGCTCTGGGCCGACTAATGCCTTGTGAGTGGATTTGGTCGACGGAAACTGAAAGAAGCCTGTCGTATATATATATATATATATATATATATATGTATGTATGTGTGTGTATATGTTTGTGTGTTTGTCCCCCTAGCATTGCTTGACAACTGATGCTGGTGTGTTTACGTCCCCGTCACTTAGCGGTTCGGCAAAAGAGACCGATAGAATAAGTACTGGCCTTACAAAGAATAAGTCCCGGGGTCGAGTTGCTTGACTAAAGGCAGTGCTCCAGCATGGCCGCAGTCAAATGACTGAAACAAGCAACAAAAAAAAAAAAGAGTAACAAGGCAGACTCTGAAATAGATAATGTAGTAAGTCATTCCAATGATTAACATTACATTTATTCCGTGAATTGTTGTTAAAATCAGTACCAGTAAGATACTGGGGAAGGTTGTGTATTTTGACCTTTCACCTACATAAAAAAGAAAACAAAAAGATCCTTACCAATGTTACATGACTCATAAGAAATGGCAGCCAAATCTCTCTTAACTCTTTAGCACTCAGATTACTCTTTCAAATGTGATGCTTATTTATTAACATTCATTATCTTGTAGCTTTGAGATTTCAATGATGTGATTATTTATTTTTAAAACGACATTGTAGGATAGATGTGAGAGGCCAGATCTGGTTAGTTTGAACGTAAACAAGTAGAATATTAGGGTCATATATGGCTGGTTTGAATGCTTAGAGGGTTGACTCTTAGTTGTCACTGTTTTATTTCAGTTATATTGCTAATAACTTTAAGGAGAGCTATGATTGCCACAACTCCTTAATTCCTCTCCTCTTGATGTCCGTATGTCTAATCATCCATTGATGGATATAAGAATATATAAAACAATATTAAAAATATGTAGGGATTTAATGTTGTTTTATTCCTTTACTGCTTTTAATTGAAATAAGTCGTGTGTGTGTTGTTTTTTTACTGAAGTCAGTTTTGAGCATATTTAGGATCAAGGCATTCCAACCATGACCATCATGTCTTTTTTGTATTTAGAACTATGTTGTTCAATGTTTTTTTTTTCTTTTTATCCAAGAAGGTTTGAATGATATTTGGTTGGTATTTCTAGCAGGTTGAGTAACCACATAGAGGCTTCCTCGTTGGCTCATGAATCCTTTGTGGGTGTCACTGTTGTATGGTAAGGTTTTGATGAATTGAGAGAGAAGGAGAGAGACTGGGTTTTATCCTAAATTATGACCATCTTCACCTAAATTTTAATAAAACTTTAAAGAATTTTCAGTTAAGATGTTAATGTAAATGATATTAGACATCACGAGCAGCAGTTTGAGACTCAAAAGTGCAAGTGGCCTACTGACAGGACATGGGTCACATATCTATTGCCTGCCAGTATGTCTGTGATATAATCGGTAATGTTGAGTTGCCTGGAAGTCAACACACATACACACACTTGCATGATTCAAGTTCTGTCAAATCAATGTTTATCATGTCTAATATCAAATTTTTGTAAATCCGATTTCTTTTCATCCTTCAAATCTGCAGCATTTTACCCAAGTAATGTTGAATCGCTTTCATGATATTATTGCAATATTGAAAACAAAAATATTAATATTATTTTAATTAATCTATTCTTTATCAATTATTTCATATTCATCTATTATATTATTTTTTCTTTCTTTTTATTTCAGAGGTAAGTGGTGTCTATATATTTGATTCCATTGTTATCTTCCTTGAAGTTGAGGCAAGTATCCTTTACTAATTTCTTTATCTTTCATATAAATAGTTGTAATTAACAATTTAAAGTCACTGGATTGTAGATTTGATCATAATATGAAACTCTTTTCTTGGCTTTATTATTGTGTTTCTAAATAAAATATTTTCTTCTCATCCTAGCATCTCTAGTTGGAAAATCACTTTCATTCCCCATCCCCACATACCCAGGTATGCAGAGATTTTTTGCAACACATGATCAAGTTGGTTATGGCAGGGTTTCATTTCTTTGAATTCCACATCTTTTGTCTCCTACGACCATTTTACTTCAACAACTCCTAGGCTAATAACATCAAAATTTATACAATCTTCATACCTGTTCCAGGGTGGATATAAAAATAAAAAATTAAATTTAATAGAAAAACATAAAATATTTTTAGGCGCCATAATCAAACCTTCAATGCTCTGAATTAAAAACCTGTGAGGTACATTTGTCATGGTAGATAGTCCAGTTTTTACTCCCACTCAGATAAATCTCAGATAAATAAAAGATGCTGCAATACAGATTAGTTCAGCTGTCAACCTGGTTGACAAAACTCGGTCAAAGTTTGTTTCTGAGAACTTAACTGTCACACTATGAACAGTAATGTCTTAACAATGAGTCATTGAGGGAACATCTGTATGGTTTGTTAGCTATAAATACACCAAAACATCTTATTAAAAGAACTGGGCAGAACCATTGTCTTAATATCATTATAAGCCCCTAGGCAAAACAATGAATTGGGGCAGGCCTCAACATTCATAGATTGACATCAGGCCTCTGGACACATTGGACAATGTCCTAGATTGTCAAAAATTTGACAGGATGGTAATAGCTGGGATATTGTTGTGTGTAGATTTAATTTGTCAACAGGTTTAACATGGTCACCTGGACCTTAGGTGCTTTTAGCAGAGTCCACACTGTTGTAAACATTCAGGTCAGGCCTCTAATTTGAGGATGACTTTCCCCTATTTGTCATAAAGATTTTGAAAAGGGTCAGGTGTCTGCTTTGGGGATAATTTCCTCCCACCAGTCATGGAGATCCTCAAAAGTGTCTTGGATATTACTCTTCTTCCTTTTCTAAGCTATTTAATAAATAATAAAAACAAAACAAAAAAAATAAATAAGAGTTGACTCTTAATTTTATTTATAAGGTGTGCTTACACAACAGCATTTCTTACATAGACATCAAGTCTTATATCTTTCAGAAAGATATAAATGGAGAGTTGTGATGTTCATGCATAATATATACATTTGTGTGTGTGTGTGTGTGTGTGTGTGTGTGTTTTCTAAAAAGATCTCAGTCTAGAGTCAACACAAAGTTGTGATCTTGACTCATCAAGGATTTATTCTGCAGAAATCACCCATGTAACTACAAATAAATATTAGCTGTTAACAATGGTGTTTGCTGTTGTCATCTTTGTTCTGTGCTTTAAAGACCATCTGGCTACCATGGTTTTTATGGAGTGGGGAAACAGGGGATGGGGGAATATTTTACCCTTACATTGTCAACCATATTTATAACCCTTTACCATTCGGTCAGAAATTTGATCTGACACTAGTTATAGGATATGTTTATGTGCAGAGTTCATACACCCTCTCTGTTTTATATGAAGTAGTTTGCCTTACATCAAGCACCATACAGTATTATCAGTGCATTATTATTATTATTATTATTATTATTATTATTATTATTATTATTATTATTATTTAAAGTGTGCTTGATTTGTTTATGTAAAATGAAGATAGGAAATTGTGGTGGGAGATAGAAATCAATAGTTAGTTCCTAAAAATAAGAGGCTTTTAAGGGACATGGCAGCAGCTGTCTGTCTGCTTTTATCTTTTATTATCATGGTCAGTATCATTTGATTGTCTGACAACGGGGCTGTATAATTTGATGCCTTGTAAATTGTTCTGTCATCATCATCATGGTGTTGTTTGTTTCTGATGCTATTATTACACTCTGCTGTAATCATCATCATCGTCATCATCCAAATATTACACTTTTTGTTACTGCTGAGAGCAACACACTCCTCTTTGCCCTACCATATATTTATTAAAGGCTCTCACTCTTGGTGGTCACATCTGTTAATTCCATCATTGGTGTTAAGAAGCCCTTTAGCTGCATGTGCTGTTTGCCAATAAATGTATCGCAAAAACAAAAAAAAAAGTTAAAAACCAATGTTGCATGTGCACACAAAGCATCCGGCACTCATCTCGAAATTTCCTGTGCTTAGCAACAGAAATCTCCCATCTAATGTCTGGGAGACCTATTGGCAGACAGACAATAGCAGCTGCATTTTTCTCTGCAGCAACAAAGCTGAACAGAAATCATGCTAACCTGACATCATATTCCCTGTTCCCTAGTCAGAATGGTATTTTAGGAATACAAGAATATAATCTAACCAACTTTGCCCAAAAATAAAGGTGGAAGACGTTTAATTTTCGGGATGCAGACATCAAGGATATCTTCAATGCCACTACCATCACTGCCATTATGATCATCACACCTCTACTTGTTCATTCAACCTGCTAGAAATACCAGCTGAATCTGCCTAAAATTACATCCTACTGTCTTAAAAATAGAAGGGGATGGATAATGAATGTAATCCTAGTCACACTATGTACCATAAACAAAAACCAGCTGATCATAGCTAGAAAGCTTTAGATCATAGGTCTGTTTATTCAGTCATGACTGACCTAGGCCCAAATGTCAGCATCATCATCTTCATCAGTTTTTTTTATTGTTGTCCTTCTGTTCTGCCATAGTCTTTCTTCTTACACATCATCATCATCGTTTAGCGTCCGTTCTCCATGCTAGCATGGGTTGGATGGTTCAACCGAGGATCTGGGAAACCAGAAGGCTGCACCAGGCTCCAGTCTTATCTGGCAATGTTTCTATAGCTGGATGCCCTTCCTAACGCCAACCACTCCGTGAGTGTAGTGGGTGCTTTTTACGTGCCACCCGCACAGGTGCCAGGCGAGGCTGGCAACGGCCACAGTCGGATTGGTGCATTTTATGTGCCACCGGCACGGAAAATGCACCAATCCTTTCCTGTGATTAGCCTCAAGGCCAAACTTTTGTAAGGGAGATATATAGTTAACTGAATACAGTCAGTATATTACTGAAACTGAAAATGCATCATAACTGCATTGGGTCCTTGCTGTCTATGAGGGAAGACTGAACGGCCCATGTTAGCAAATGGGTAGAGTTGTTGAAAATGTTTGACTGAAGTTTTTGCATTTGGACACACACACACACAAACTGTGTGTGTTTGTGAGAGTAAATCAATTGCTGTTTATTGAATGCTGTACTGAGTAGAATCAACATAGAATTAAATGATGCTTGATTGAGGATTCCAATGTTTGGTACTACTGCTTGTCCTTTCATTTGCTTACTGTCTGCCGACTGCCGGGTTTCTGCTGAAGTCAGCACCAAAACTGCTGTTGGTTTCAGCAACTGGTTTGAACACCATGATTTCAGTGTTTGGTGATGATGGTGATCAATGAAAAAAATGGACAGGCTGGTTGGTCATTATATATTTCATAATTGGCCTGACCATTTCAGTTGTGGTTGAAAAAATATAATGGTTTCTCAAATATCTTTCAATTGAACAATTATTATCATAATTCTTCTGTTTTTTTCTTATTCCTTTCACTTCATATATTCACATTTTCAGAGACAAAACTGATGGTTGTTTATAATCGGATGAAGAGAGACATTTTACATCTGTTTATTAGTATTTTCTCCTCCTGTATTCTAAAAGCTTAGCATCTAGTTTGATATTTAATTCTCTGTACTTGCCTACAATTATGATAAAAATTGGAGAGGTTTTATATTTGATTTAGAATTTGTTCTGGAATGTCAAAGCTATATATAAAAAAAAAAATTGAATGCTTTCATATTTTTTTACAATCAAATCTCTAAGTGTGCTCTCAGTTATATTGCATTTATTCCCATTCCAGACATCAATCTAGTCATTGTTTTTTTTTTATTATGTAAAACTTGTAGGATTCTTAACACAAATCCTGCAAAACAAATCTCTCTCTCTCTCACTCACACACACACACACACACACAGAGCAAAGGAGAAGGCTTAGTCTTTTCATGGCCGTATTTCTAACAGAATAGGTGTCTTAATTCTGAAAATAATCAAGAATTTGAAGGGTTCAAGTAAAATAATTATTTTCGTTATTTGAGGTTTGGAAGGCAGTGAGTCGACAGAATCATTAGAGTGTTGGGAAAAAATTGTCTTGCATTATTTGTTCTGGTTCCTTATGTTCTGAGTTAAAATCCTGTCAGAATCAACATATCTTTCACCCCTTTCAGGTTTGATGAAATAAAGTACCAGTCAAAGACTGGAGTTGATGGCACAAACTAACTGACCCCTTCTTCTCAAATTTGCTGACCTTGGGCTTAAATCAGAAACCTATGTTTAGGGTTTGGAACATGAGCAAAAAAAAAATTTTTTTTAGAGATTTTGATTTATATACAAAGATTTTAAGACAAGTGCGGTTTAGAGTCATACTCAGGTTTAAATACACAACCACATATGCACACACAGATTAAATTAAATCATCTCAACACCTTCACTACAAAAAAACAGTTTGGCCTGTACCTAGTTGTAAAAACAATGTGAAATATTAAATTTTGTTCAATTCAGTTCCGTTCCAATCTCGCCAGTATTGAGTTTGCCTTTCATTCCCTTTAGAGTTGATGAAGTTACATAAGTACCAGTAATAAACTAGGGTCAACTCAGTTCATTATACCTTTACACATTCTTTCTCTCCACTTTAAAAGACTGCTCTCAATATTTAGTCATGTGACATCATCAGGTTTGAGAGTGGAAATAATTGGTGATCATTTCTATAAGTAGAGCCTAATTTGGTAGTCACCAAGACAGTAGAATATTCAGGGTGGCTACCTGGAAGTGTTTTGGATACCATTGATTTAGAATGAATAATGACATCATGGCTTATGGAATGAAAATCTTCTTCTACCCTGGATGAACTGTTCACCTTTCTAAATATGGAGCCGTTGATTATTCTGACATATAATAATCTGTGTTTCTAATTGGCATCATAAAACTAGTCATTGCAATTACTGGTCATTAATTAATTAAGATTTCTACAATTTCCAGTGTTTACTCACAATGCCTTTCCCTCCCTCTCTCTCTCTCTTTCACTTGCTTTCTCCCAATTAATCACTCTCCTGCTGCATTGTGCTTGTTTTTTTCTCTCTTTCACTTACTCTTTTTCACCCTCTCTGTCTGTCTGTATCTCTCTCCCTCCCTCTCATGACTCACAATAAGCAGTGAGGACAGTAAACTTTTGCCAGAATCAAAGTTTTCACTAACGTTTGGTCAATATGTTTTCATGGAACACAAGAGAAACTGTAGGGTTAAGGTACAAATGTCTTCAACTACCCACTGACCACATGGTCAGGAGTTTTAATCTGGGTCAGACACATCGCTTTATTTATATATTCTTTTGCCTCAGTCTGTTAAGCTGGTAGCAGGTTCCACTTTAACTTTAAAGGTTAATTAGTCTGTGGTTGATAACAACATTGCGCTTCAAAAACATATGTTCCAAAACTATGTAAATGTTTGAATATGTATAAGTTACTCTACAAACCATGAGGCTATAGAAAGCTGAGGCTATTATGAGAACCAACAACATCCTAAAACACTGTCTCTTCCATTCGATCCAGACAAATATAAAAATGCACACAGAAATAACTGCAGCATCAACAGCCAAGGACCAGGCTGTAATATGCACTCACAACTGTCACGCTCTGGTTTTAGTCCACTATGCATTCCATTGTGGTCACCTCCAGAATCTGTGGACAGTGGAGATAGTACATGTCTGGACAGTAAAACTGCACACCTCATACCATTCATCGATGCATGCCAAAGTGTGCAATATGGCTCTGAGCTTGGTAGAGGTGTGGTATAACTGGGACAACAGTTTGGTGTTTCTGGCATGGCTATGTGGGGCTTTGTGAGGCAGTGCTTTACAGCTAAATGCCCTTCCTACTTGCTAATCCTTTTAGGTGCCTCTTACAACTTGCAAAATAGCATTTCTTCTTATGTGTTTAATTTCAATTGGTTAAAAATTGTTTTTGGTTCACTAGACCAATTGACTATCCCGACCTCACTTTCATCATTATTCTTCTCGATTAGGGTTGAACTAAAGTGAAATTACAACCACGACAGTAACAACGACAATCCTAGTCAAATAATTATCGATGAGTATTGGTTCTTCCTTTACTGGGACCTTAGCATTGCTTTAATATTTTGATTATCATCATCATCACCAATATCATAGCAGGGATGGTGGCTTGACAGAAACGGTTGAGCACTGGATTAAATACTTTGAAATACTTAAATTAACTTTCTTTAAAATTTCTGTGTTCAAATCTTACCGATGTCAGGCCAGGTCAGCTTCAACTTTCATCTTTCTGTGATCAATGAAGTGCATACCAGTCATGTACTAGAGTTTAGACAGTCGACTACAATAAATAATCTACTCACTCTCTCTCACAAATGTGTGTGACCTTGTGTCACAATTAAAAATATTCAGCACGTGTTCAGTTCTTTTTTCAGTACTTTTACCACAGAAGTAATTGTTGATAAAAGAGCAAAACACAATAAATAAATAGATAAATAATAAAAATTTCATCATGGTTGCATGGCAAGATTTTTAATTAATCATTTTCTTTAGAATTCGTAGGATATGTTCTAATTTTTGATTTTCATTTGATTTTCATTTTTTGGTCTATTTACTCCTTAATTGATTTTACTTGATATTTGCGGTTTAAAGTTTTTGAATTTTTTTTTTTGGTTTTACCTTTATATCATTGTGTATAAATTACGAAATATTCATGATAAATTAACTGTGTTCTCCTAAATTTCCTTCTCATATAATATCTTGCTTTCATTCTTGGGAAAAAAAAATCAAAAGAGTTTGTCACGTTTCTTGGTTTTATTTAGTAAACCACAAACCATTTCTTCCATTCTCCATTAATTTATATCTATGCCAGAGACAAAACGATGATGCTCTCATTTGAAGAATAAGAATAATTTCTTTGTATATTTTATGCTGTTTGTATTTTTATGAAGTTTTACCCACACCCTTCCATTTCCCACCCTCCTTTTACCATCTCGTGAACTCATTCACCCTCTTGCTCTCCTCAATCCCTGATCTACTTCTACTATATATTCCTACCTGTAACCCTCCCCATCACATCTTCATCATCTCTTTCTCCTCTCTTTCACCCTCCTCTCCTCTCTTCACCTGAGGTAGCCATGTTTCCCCTCTAATGGAAGACTCCTTTTGTTCTGTTCTTCAATACTACCCACCCTGTACCTCTCCGCCACCTCAATTAAGGGTCTTTGTCTTGCAAGTTACTACGTGACCTCACTACTGCTGGTGCCACATAAAAAAGCACCCAGTACACTCTACAAAGTGGTTGGCATTTAGGAAGGGCATCCAGCCATAGAAACCATGCCAAAGCAGACGGCAGAGCTTGATGCAATCTTCTGACTCACCAGTTTCTGTGGAGCTGTCCAACCCATACCAGCATGGAAGGAGGACATTAAATGATGATTTTTGAGCTAATAATATCTGTTGCCACAAAACTGTTTGCTTTTTCTCGCCAGGGAATATTATATTCATATCTTAATTCCTTAATCCACATAGACAGACATGACTGACACTGTCTTCTTTTTGTTTGGTTTTCATGCTTGTACAAGCACACCCCCACACACATGCATATGCACATACATGCATGCGCATGCACACACACACACATACTGTATGAGTGTGTGTGTGTGCTTATCTTGACAGAAGAGTCAGGTGTTAGGTTTAGTCCAGATTATGCATGTTACATGGTGTCACAGAGACAATGTCTGTTTAGCAATAGAAGCTAAAAATCAATACATTCATTGAATGAATATTCAAAAATCAGGAGAGCAACATCTTGCAACATGAGCAAACTCTTCAAGGGTCACTTGTCATGTGATATAATCACCAACCTTAGAGAACCTAGTTTTGTTGTTCTTTTACAGCCCGGGGTTAGCTGTGGTTAAGCAGACCTATGATCAAACACATTCAGGGTTATGTAAAAGTAGATTGTACATGTCTGTTCTTTCCTTTCCCTTTTTAAGATGGTATAGTGTAATTTGAGGGGAATTTGGTTGCTATTTCAAGCATTTTGATTGTGCTTGTCGAAAGCTCAAAGTTGCTTTCAGTGTTGCTGTTTTGTTCCTGATCAGCTCTAATCAAGTACATCTATGATGAAAGGGCATTCCAACCATGACCATCCCTTCTTTTAATCTAAAACAATGCATCTAGGATTACACTATTGAATGAGTCCTTCATTCGTTTTTAACGACAGTAATGTAGCATGAGGGAGATATGGCTGCTATATCTAGTAGGATGACTGGTCACAAAAACACTCCCATTGTTGGCTTGTCTGAGATTCCTGTTATTGGTTTCAAATTTTGGCACAAGGCCAGGAGGTTTAGAGGAGGGGTTAGTCGATTACATCGACCCCAGTGTTCAACTGGTACTTATTCTTTCGACTCCCCCAAAAAAGATGAAAGGCAAAGTCAATCCCAGTGGCATTTGAACTCAGAATGTAAAGTCAGAAGAAATGCCGCTGTGCATTTTCTCTGGTGCAGTAATGATTCAGCCAATGATTCTGCCTTAAAGTTTCCTGTCATTTGAAGTTAGTCGCAGGCTGAGTCTGTGATCTTTTGATTACTAACTTCCAGCTGCTTTCTCTTTTGTTACTAATACTTTGGGGATTTAATCAAAGACTATTTCCTCTTCTGTCAATATCAGTAATCCTAATGACCCATTGTTGAATACCAGTTGGTTCTACTCTAGCTTGTGTTATATATCTATATGTAGTATCCTTTAATTTTCCTCGGTCTACAAAGTGTGTGTGTGTGATAATCTAGTTCACAGTTAAATATACTGAGCCAAGTAGTACATCAACCGTTACTTAGAGATATAATTTATTCATTTATTCACTGTCCTGTGAAATACTTCAATCCTAGCACAGTGAACTACCAACCTACTCATTAATTTTCAATTATTATGATGTCCCTCTGAGCTGTTTCTCCTCCCATTTCCTCCCAGTGAATAATAGATTAAATGAGTGTTTAGGGCTTGCTGAGGAATAACAGTGTCAAGGTACAAGTTGATGGATTGTTTAGCTTAGAAGTCAGTTTTGGAAATTCTGACTGTGTGTGGATACAAGGAATAGTTTCTAAATTCTTATGGATATATTATTAAAACATATAATTTATATTCTTTTTAATCTTCTATTCATTTACTGGCTTCAGTTGTCGTACTGTAGCTGTGCTAGCACTGACTTTTTCAGAGTATTCTTGACTGTATCAGTGTGATATTTGACTGATATAGTGTTGCAAACATTTGAGTTAGGTCTTTGGTCTGAGGATAGCTTCCGCTTCCTCTCACCAGGAGGCCCTGAAAAGGGTCATGAGCACTGTTGTTCCTCTCCTGATTGATCCATCATAATTTTTTTTTTAAAAAGTGAAAAAAAAAAGAAAGAAAGAAAGAAATGCATAGGCATAGCTATGTGGTTAAGAAGCTCATTTTGCAAACACATGGTTTTAGTTTCAATCCTGCTGTGAAACTCCATGAGCAAGTTTCTCTTTCTATAGCTCTGGGGCCAGCCAATGCTTTGTGAGTGAATTTGGCTGATGGAAAAAATGAGGAACCTTGCTATATTATCTCCATGTGTATACACACAGACACACACACACATCCGCATGTGTATCGTTGGCGATTTTCTTTCTCCATCTTCCCTTCTTTGGACTTTTTCTATATTTCTGATGAAGAGCTCTGCTCGAAACATGAAATCCTCTTTCTTTCCTTTCCTGGGCATCCAGTAACACAGTACTTATTCCACGTCCTCACGTTGTTGTTTTTTCTTGCTTGTTCATGTTTGGATTAACTATATATATATATATATATATATATATATATATATATATATATCATGCATGTGCACATGTGTGTCCTCCACCACCATCACTTGATTGCTGTTGGTTTGTTTAGGAGTGGCTGTGTGGTAAGTAGCTTGCTTACTAACCACATGGTTCTGGGTTCAGTCCCACTGCGTGGTACCTTGGGCAAGTGTCTTCTACTATAGCCTTGGGCTGACCAAAGCCTTGTGAGTGGATTTGGTAGACGGAAACTGAAAGAAGCCTGTCGTATATACATAGATATAGATATATGTATGTATATATTTGTGTGTCTGTGTTTGTCCCCCCAACATCGCTTGACAACTGATGCTGGTGTATTTATGTCCCTGTAACTTAGCGGTTTGGCAAAAGAGACCGATAGAATAATTACTAGGCTTACAAAGAATAAGTCCTGGGATTGATTTGCTTGACTAAAGGCACTGCTCCTGCATGGCCACAGTCAAATGACTGAAACAAGTAAAAGAATAAAAGAATAAAATCCCCATAACTTAGTATCGGGTTCGATTTGTTTGACCAAACCTTTCAAGAGGGTGCCCCAACATGGCAGCAGTTCTGTGACTGAAAAATAAAAAGACAAAAAGAAAAAGACAAAAAAAAAAAAGAAATGTAATTTTTGTTTGACTCAACCAATTCTGTCATCCACCACTTCTTTTTAGTTTAGGAAATTTAGATCCTGCCTCTGTCCTTGGTAGTATTTTTCAATATCAAACAGTCATTAAACCAGCAGAAATCAATACCACGCAGGCAGTTTATTAAATCTAATAGCAACTTTTTCATCAAAATCGAATTAGTCACTGAAAGGTAACATGCGAAGAAATGGCAAAAAAATAAAATAAAATAAAGCGACAAGCAAACAAACAAAAAATGATTTTTTTTCCCTTTTCTGAAAGAGGAAAATATATATATATATATAAAGACAACAAAACATTTCTGAAATTCAACACAAGATTCCAACGTATGAAAGAGACTGTAATTTTGCATCCAGTGAGATTTTGTCCTGGATTCTTGCGGAAGTATTTAGCATGAAGAAACCCATTTGAGATGGCTTTATGGAGTGTGGGTGGAAAGGTCATATGTAATTTCTTGCATAGATACTGCTAAAAATATATTCTTGACCTTTCTGGGACATATCTTTTTTATGGATTAATTAAAATTAATTGGACTAATGTCCACTGTTAACTCATTATCTTCGTCAACATCATAATCCTTGTCTCCATCATCGTCTTCGTCTAGTCGCCATTATCGTCATTACCATCACCACCACTACCACCACAAGTATTATCATCAGCATCAACAGTACTGTCACCACCACCACCACCACCACCCACTCTGTTACCTAAAGCTACTCAGCTGGAATAACTTATAGTAGATATGTTAGCTTTGTTTAATTATTCATGTTACAGAACATTTTTCAATTTTCTATTCCATTAATTTTTGAAAAGTTAATCCTGTGTGTGTGTGTGTGTGTGTGTGTGTGTGTGTGTGTGTGTGTGTGTGTGTGTAGTAACGTTCAAATATAACAAAGGCTACTAAAGAGTTTTGTTTCGATTAGCATTAGAAGAGAAATTATTGAAAATTGTTTGAACACACACACAAAAAGCACAGTCAGAAAGATATATGCATGCACTCGCACACTAATATACATACACGCATACAATGTTTGCAAGCCAAAATGGGAACCTCTATGCAGTTGCTTGACAAGCTAGAAATAGAAGTCAAATCCTGTCTGCTGCCACCTCTAAATCACACTCTACCATTTTAAAAGAAAGGGCACATTGGATAATGCAATCCTAGATATATTATCTGAAAAGCTGAAGGGATGGTCATATCTGTAAAGCTTTGATGATAAGTATGCTTGATTAAGGCCAACCTTGTGCTAAACCCCCCTGCCCCTTGTCCTGCTAGTCTCACCTACTACTCTTATCTCCTTTAGGCCCTACACTTTGTTCAGTACTTCTTCCATAGAACCTCATTTTTTCCTCTGAATCTGTACTTTCCTTCCTTTATCACCCTCTTAAGCACTGACCTTCATCCTCATACAAACCAAAGCTCAGTTGGACTTGGATGTGGAAAGGTTATGGGCAATGTCCCTCCACATATCACCTTTTTACCATTTTTGTGTTTCATTTCTTTCAGTCATTGGGCTGTGGCCTTGCTGGAGCATTGCTTTGAATGGTTTCAGTCAAACAAATCTACCCCAGTATTTGAATTTCTTTTTTTAAGCCTGATACGTATCCTATCAATCTCTTATACCAGACCACTAAGTTACCTGGACATAAATAAACCAACACCAGTTGTCAAACAAGGGGTGGGGACACAAAGACATAGACCTGCATGGACATATACATACACCTTCTATTGTGATATAACCTCTCATCACCCAGTGTAAAACCACCTCACTCAGTACCATTCCTCCTTGCAGTTGAGGGATCTTTGTCTTGCTAGTTACTTGTTGACTTTGTTGATGGTGGCGCCACTTAAAAAGCACCCAGTGCACTCTGTGAAGTGGTTAGCATTGGGATGGGCATCCAATTGTAGAAACCATGCCAAAGCTGACAGCAGTCCTCTGGTTTGCCAGCTCCTATCAAAATATCCAACCCATGACAGCATGGAAAACAGACACTAAATATATATATTGTGCTACTACTGCAGCCATGACTAACACAGCTACTACTACTGCTGCCACCACTTATACCACTACCATTATTACAATCACCACTACTTCTACTAACTGCCCCCACCACCTTTTTCCATTCAGAAAGGAACAGAGCCATGACATATTGGGATATTTCGTATTGTGTCATATTTTATTTCCTTTCAATATCTGTTAATGATTGGTGTTATTGGATTGAATATATATATATATATATATATATATATATATATATATATATATATACATATATATATATATATATGTAGAGAGAGATATAAATAGATATAGTTTTATTATGATTTGTTTCACGGAAGGAGATTTAATGTATTGGTTAAAACATACAACTGTTTTATTGACTCCTCTTAAATACTGGATCATCTGCTGTCTCTCTCTAAAAGAATTGATCTTATAACCTTTTGAAGTTGTTATTTGGCCCCCAAGATAGCTCTTATAGAACAGAAGCTATCATCAGAAGCTTTTCAGCCATTGCTATCCATTTTTTTTTTTTTCAGATATAGCATACACCCTGGCTACATTGTACAATATCTCCTTTCTCAAGTCTGTACAATGTGGCTTGAGGGAAATTCAGTTCTATTTTTAACAGGTCAAGTGGTTATATATTGATGCTTTCATGGTGAAGTCTGTAGTGAGAGGATTTCTCATAAATGGTATTAGAATTAAAAAAAAATTTTGATTCAAATTTTGGTTATCTCAAATTCTCTGTAATGGAGGTAATGGAATGGGGAAAACGGTAGGGTAGTTATATTCTGAGTTCAAATTCTGCCAAATTGACTACTTCTCAGTGGACCATTTCACAGTTTACTGACTGTTTTTCAGAAAAGATATATCTTGTATATATATATATTTCAAGTGTTACTGCCTGAAACAGTAAGGACTTCTGGTAATTTGACTGAGGAATGAAAGCCACGAATGACTCGTCTTTTTTTGCTTGTCCTTCTAATTGTTGTTTCCTATCTGCCTTTGTATTGTCTATCTGTCCGAATGTTTTATTCTCTATTGCATTTTTGTTTCATGTTATATATATATATATATATATATATATTCTTTTATTCTTTCTCTTGCTTGTCATCTCACTGTGGCCATGATGGAGCACCACCTTAAAAATTTTTTAGTCAAAGAAATTGACCCTAGGACTTATTCTTCATAAGCCTAGAACTATCAGTCTCTTTTGCCAAACTGCTAAGTTACAGGGACATAAACATACAATGGCGGTGCCCCAGCATGGCCACAGCTCATTAGCTGAAACTGGAAAAATCAAAATCAAAAATCATACCAATATTATTTGTCAAGTGATGGTTGGTGGGGGGCAAACACAAATATATACAGATATATAAACATACAGATATATATACACACACACACACGCACACACACATATATGATGGGCTTCTTTCAATTTCTGTCTACCAAATCCACTCACAAGGCTATAATGAAAGAGATTTGTCCACGCTGCCACACAGTGAGACTGAACCTGTAACCATGTGGTTGGGAAGCAAGCTTCTTACCACACAACCACACCTGCACCTATGTGGACAAACAAGAGAGCGTTGACACATTTCGTAGGGGTTACACATATTTTAACTGTTATTACGTGAAAAAGTTTTATCTTTTACTTGTTCCAGTCACTGGACTGTGGCTATGCTGCCTAAGCCCCACACTGAAAGGTTTAGTCAAACAAATTCCCTTCCCCCCACGCCCCACCTCCAGTTCTTGTTTTTTAAAGTCTGGTACTTACTCTGTCAGTTCTCTTTTGCCAAACCACTAGCTTACGGGAACATAAACAAACCAATATTGGTTGTCGAGTGTGTGTGTGTGTTTGCCGTCATGGCTCTTCCTGTCACCATCCCTCCTTGTCTGTTTCTAAGTAAGGTAATATTTTCCCATGGCCAGACATGCTTTTGCAGCATATTGGAAATGAATGAAATTCATTTACTACAATCACAATGACAAGAGAGGATTGGTGGGTGGGTGGGCGGAGACAGACAGACAGACACACACACAGAGGCTTCTTTCAGTTTCTGTCTCTTGAATCCACCCATAAGACCTTGGTTGGTCTGAGACTATGATACAAGACACTTACCCAAGGGGCCACACCAGGACTTAACCCAAACTTATGTGATTGGGAAGCAAACCTTTTACCACACAGCCACACCTGCACATATGTAACTGCTATTTACAAAACAGTACCATTGACCCAGCTCCCCTTGTTTCTCTCTCCCATCTGATTACTACATGTTATATTATATTGCTTCTGAATCAGGTCAGATTGATAATACTATGGAATATAACCATATTTGGTAAAAAGAAAAAAGAAGTGTTTATTCCTTTGTTCAGTTCATGGATGACTCAGGGTTTCATAAGATGGTTTAATTGTAGGGAAAAATCAATTCTATATCCATTTAGCTCTAGTTTTCTGCTAGGGAATTGGATGGGTTGAGGATCAATACTATAGGGAGAAAATTTAATTCCAGGAATTAGATTTTTTGTAGGTATCTGTTTGTTTGTTTGTTTGTTTGTTTGTGAGTCAGAGACATATATACTTTGGAAAGGAGTGTTTGATAAACTGCCAAAAATGACTACATGTGAAAAGATGATGTATGAGAATATTCCTTGAAAAAGAAAAAGTATCAGATAAGGATGATGATAATAATTCTTTCTAAGTTTTGGCAAAACGCCAGCAATTTTGACTGGAGGGAGAAGTCAATTACGTCGACCCCCAGTACTCAGCTGATACTTATATTATTGAGCCCAAAAGGATAAAAAGTAATATTGACTTTGGCAGAATTTGAACTCAGAATGTAAAGCCAGAGTACTGTAGCAATTCTGCCAGGATATTATTATTATCATTATTATTTATTAATTAAGGTGGCAAGCTGGCAGAATTGTTACCACACCAGGCAAAATGCTCAGCGGTATTTTATCCATCTTCATGTTCTGTGTTTAAATTCCACTGAGGTTGACTTTGCCTGTCATTCTTTTGGGGTCAATAAATTAAATACCAGTGAAACACTGGGGTTGATGTAATTGATGAGTCCGCTCCCCAAAATTTCAGGTCTTGTGCCTTTAGTAGTAAGGATTATTATTATTGTTATTATTATTATTATTATTATTATTATTATTATTAATTAAAGCGGTGAGCTGACAAAATTGTTAGCCTGCCAGGCAAAATGATTAGTGGCATTTTATCTGGCTTTGCATTCTAGGTTCAAATTCTGCTGAGGGTTGACTTTGCCTTTCGTCTTTTTGGCGTCAATAAAATAAGTACCAGTTAAATACTGAGATTGATGTAATCGACTACCCCCCCACCACCTCCCCTAAAAAGTAAGGGAGAAGATGAAGGTTTGTAACTTGAAATTATACAGACTTTACTTTGGATTTTTACTATTGTTTAGCTTCGTGTCAACCATGATTGTCTCCATGAACAGAGACATTGAAGACAGCCACCAGTGGAAACAACAATAGTGTGTCAAAACCTTAATAGTATCAAAACATTGTTGTTATATTTATGAAGGAAAACAGTCTTACATCATACCACATTGTGAGTGTTGCTCATGTATCTTGGATGGGGCTGTTGTTGTTATGGTAGCTGCCCCCTCGTTATCAAGTATGGCCATTGCATGAAGCTTAATCAATGTTGTTATCATGCAATGCCTGTGCAAGAAGATTTTTTTAAAGTGAGGAAAGGCTGTACACTGAGTCAATCCCACTCACTTAGCAACAGCAGCCATAATCTGAAACGAAGAACAAGTCAACATCATCGGTAACCACTGAGCCGCAGGTTTTATGTCAGAGTTATCCCAGTTACCTGAGTTACCTTCTCCTAGAAGGAAGCCCTAACAAAGGCTAGGAGTCCTTCACTCCTAATGGTTTAACCACACAATCAGGTTTTCAGTCCGATTATTTCTATGTCCCCACACATGATACATCCTTAAGACATTTATTGGATGGCCGTTGACTCTCAAGAGTTCCTCCGCCCTTTGACGGGTTTTGTTTTTCCTCCCGCAGGGTGTCCAATAAACACCCTCCTCACCAAGCAAGCAAGCTTGGTGGGGTTGCCGGTTTAGTCGCCGACAACCTGACCATGCAACAGGTTGTGCTGGGTTACATGTTACCAGTAGCACTCGAAAGCGACCTGCTGTTGTTATACATGCATACACACACACATGCATGTCCTGGATAACGTTTATAAAAATGTCATCCCACTGATAGCTGTTATATTCACTCATCAACACCATGCAATTGCTGTCCTATAAAGAGATTATACCATTTACACTGCAGAGAGATTATAGCATCTTTGAATCTTCTGAACCAGCAGTTTGCATACCATCTGCAGCAAAGCCCATCCAACATGTCTGACCTCGTCTACTTTGTTCATCATCACTTTTGCTTCCAATTCTCCAAAGTCTACTCTAAAAATCTTGTTCAATCCCTTCTCTGCAGATCTACAATGTTCTGGAACACCATCTTTGTACATGTTTCCTTTGCAGCTTCTAACTTTCAGAACCTTGAGCTGGAATATCAACTGCAAGCCTTATCCATAAAAACCATGGATGTCACCTATTCTCCTTCAACTAAATAATGGTTTCTAACACAGGCACAAAGCTACACAATTAGTGAGTGGGTGCATGAGTGGCTGTGTGGTAAGTAGCTTGCTTACCAACCACATGGTTCCGGGTTCAGTCCCACTGCGTGGCACCTTGGGCAAGTGTCTTCTGCTATAGCCTCGGGCCGACCAAGGCCTTGTGAGTGGATTTGGTAGACGGAAACTGAAAGAAGCCCGTTGTATATATGTATATATATGTATATATGTGTGTGTGTGTGTGCATGTATGTTTGTGTTTGTCCCCCTAGCATCGTTTGACAACTGATGCTGTTGTGTTTATGTCCCCGTCACTTAGCGGTTCGGCAAAAGAGACCGATAGAATAAGTACTGGGCTTTCAAAGAATAAGTCCCGGGGTCGAGTTGCTCGATTAAAGGTGGTACTCCAGCATGGCCACAGTCAAATGACTGAAACAAGTAAAAGAGTAAAGAGTAAAAGAGTTGATTAGTTCACCTGTCCTACTACTTGTATTCTGTCGACCTGTCTACCTGTACAATTATTCTGCCAGTACAGATTATACTAGTTAAACTGAGTCAAGTTTGGTTATTATTAATAATGACAATCTTTTCGCTATCCCAGGTCAGTGAGGAGGGATGGACACTAACCTGTTCTTAAAGGAAACTAAACAGAACAAAAAAAATAGGAGTGCTATTGAAAACAGAATAAGTCATTAGTTTTACCTTATAAAGCTTCAGGTTTGTTACATAGCTACTGCAAATATCTGGTTTTTGGGATTGTATGAATCACTGTTATGTAAGAACTATTTTAGTGGAGAAAGTTTATATATGTGTGTGAGTGTGTGATATTTTAGAATTGCTGAATAATATGCATGTGTGTGTGTGTATGAGTGTTTATATCAATGTAGAAAAAACCGTATTTTGGTAAATCAATAAAGTTAAATTTGTATTGTTTCAATGCAAGACCACATGTGCAAGCACATAGCATATTTGTATGCGTACAGGTAACACATACATACCGATACACTTATGTTAACATTACAATTCAAAATAAACTGGATATCTATATCTAAACACTCGTCTCGCCTATTATATTTGCCAAATAGCTTAGCTCACAATTTTCATTCATATATTTTCTCTCAGATTCTACTTTAAGTTAGTATATATATGATCTAATTTTGAACTGAAACAATAATGTAAATATAGTTACAACGAATAAATGCTATCTTGATGATACTATTTGAGAAAAGTAATATTAAATCTAAATCAATAAAATAGCTAGGAGAAAAAAAAAATGTATGTTTTGAAGCTGAAATCATTGATAATCTCATGAATAAAAGCCTTAGAACATTCCCCCTCCCCTGAAATCAATACTCTTGAAGAAGTCCTATAGTTGCATTCATTTTTAGTTGTTTGTATTTGTTTAGTTGATAAATTTTCTTTGTCAGTTCACCTTTCTTGGTGATGAGAGAATATGTTGTGATAGCTTTAACCATAATGAGGTGAGTGTTGTAGAGATCAAGTTATGGCAGACCGAGTCTGCAACATGGTTTCCATTCCTGGCTAGAACTATTTGATTTCTCTCTGTCTAGACAAGTGGTTCTCAACCAGGGTCCGTATGACCCTTGGGGACCATGTAAGGCTTTGAGGGGTCTATGCAAGCAAAATAGTAAATTGGGGCTCCACAAGGGTCCATGGTAGAATTTTTCAACTGTCCATGGTAGAATTTTGCCCGAGATGTCTTTATTCCAAGAAGCAGCAAGATATCTTCGTAGCTTAGTGAAAACTAAGCAAAATCACTATTACTACTCGTCTGTTTATCTTTCTTTTGTGTTCATGTCATTAGCTGTTATATCTCTAGAATCAAACGTAAAATAAACATGAAGAAATGGATTCAAAGCAATAATGTCTACAGAAATGGCCTTAGCCATAATGACTACAACAAATTAAAGAATTCACCCTTCCTAAAAATAAATGAGAATTAATAAAAATATAGACACATTAAGGAAAATATTTTATGGTTCTTCATCAATATTTTCTCCCTGTCATTAGTGTGGGTTGTTCTTTTTCTTGATTGTAATTAGCAAAATGTTTTTCTGATTATCTGTTTGTTGAGTCTTCAGGCACTTCTTGATGTGTCAGTCAAGTATTATTAGACATGTCAGTCAAGACCCATTTCATTTGTTATAGAAACAAAAATGTCTGTTGAAATATAGTAATTTCAGGGTGGTTTTTTTTTTTCGCATGAAATGAGGTTCTATAAATATTTGGTTTATAGTGATTCTTAAATGTTATTTGCAAGATATCAGCAAACACACATACTGAAAGAATATTCACATCTTTTCGCCGACTGCTTCCATGCTGCAGCACGACCTGGAAGGGTTCAGTTGATTATATTGGCTCCAGTGCTTATTTCAAGGAGGAACTTATTTGATCAAACTCTATTTGTCAAGCCACTAAGTTACAAGAAATTAAGGGACACAATCTAACATTCTTTAAAAGTGTTTTTTTTTAAGACTTGTTTAAACATGAAGCACACATGCACCCACTGACACATGCATATACATAGGTGTATATACACACATAGACATGTATGCGTGTGTGTGTGTGTCAAATCATATTGGTCCCAATACTTATTTGAAGGATGTACTTTTTTGTGTTACAAGAAATGAAGGGGACACAACACTTTAAAATTTTTTTTTACCTGTTTAAGCATAAAACACACATATGCATATACAGAGGTGTGCATACATACATAGACATGTGTGTGCGTGTGCGTGCGTGTGTGTGTGTGTGTGTGTGTGTGTGTACACATGATGTGGGTGGTTCTGCATAATTTCCATTTACCAAGTTCCACTCTCTTAGGCATTGTGGGTGGAATTTGTTGGAACATGTGAGAAGGCGCTTATTCATAGTGCTGTGCAATGGGATTGATCCCGGAACTACATGGTTGCTAAGCAGACTTGTTAACCACATCAACCATGCTCACATCTAATGTATTTGTTAGAATGAGTCAGTAGAACTGATGGTCCTTAATCATCGACGACCGAATCATTTTCAGATGAGAATAAATGACTGATTGAACGATGCTGTTTATCTGGACATATTGTTTTTGTACACGACAGGGTGATATATAAACAGAACAGAGAGATGACATATAGTCTGTGTGTGTGTGTGGATGTGTGTGTGTGTAGAGAGAGAGAGAGAGAGAGAGATGCAGGATGTGGGTGGGGTGTGTTTTTGTTGTTTGTTTTGCTTTTTCAAGCATAATGTAACTGTCATATGAAGTCAAACTGAACAAGACACTATTTCTTTGTAAGCTAATAGTGATGTGCATGTGTGAGCAACAATTCTATTTGATGTGTGTGTGTGTATTCGTGATTGTGTGTGTGTGTGTGTATTCGTGATTGCGTGTTTTGTGCATGTGTTGCGTGTATGTTTTTGAAAGCATGTGTGCCTGTGTTTCCACATATTACATATGCGTTTCTACATAGGAGTTTCTGAATGTGTTCGTGCATGAGGATGTATACGTTTGTGCGTTTCTGTGTGTGTGTGTGTGTGTGTGTGTGTGTGTGTGTTAGTGCTTGTAGATCAGAGTATCTGTAATTGTGTGTGTGTGTGTGTTTCTGCTTGTAAATTTGTATGTATTTCTGTATGCATATGTGTGTGAATGAATGCATGTATGTATGTGTGTGTGTGTGTGTGTGTTTGTACATGTGTGTGTAAGAGTGATCTCACTGGAATATTGCCCAGAGTGAAGTCAGTCAAAGCTAGCTGGTAACAAGACTACAGCTGACTTCAATAGTAGTGTTAGTTTTTACCTGTTTCAAAGAAGGCAAAAACAACAAAATAGTAACTGATCTCATTTCATAAAGGTCAGGTTGCTTATGGCAGGAGAATGAGCTTAGGGGAAAGGGGGGGGGGGTATTCTGTGATAGAATGTACTTCTGTGAATAACAGCTTCATTCCTTGAGATGCTAGATTCTTTATTAACAGCTATAAACTAGACTGATGGTGTGACACATATTTAGTTACAATTTACTTTCAGTTACAAAACTCCATCTCCTCCAGTTACTATTCAGTTATGTAAATAGTCAAATTCGCTGACATAAATTAAAAATATATAAACCAGTTGTGTCATAGTAGTAGAACCATTAAAATATACACACACATATACATACATACATACATACACACATACATACATACATACATACATTATTCTAGCATGGAGAATGGATTTTAAATGATGATGATATTTAAAATCTTTTTTTTTTTATTGAGTCAATTTCTCCTTTCCCTTATTTTAGAAAACAATAACATCATGTAGAGCAATATGTTTTTATTAGCTGAAGAGCTAGAGTGACCTGAGAGAGGAGAGTTTCTTGCCAGGAAATTTTAATAAGTCTGGTGAGTGTATCGGTATGAACTCTCACTCTGAGTCACAGTAACTCCTTAGTTAATTATACATATATATATATATATACATGTGGAGGCGCAATGGCCTAGTGGTTAGGGCAGCGGACTCGCGGTCGCAGGATCGCGGTTTCGATTCCCAGACCGGGCGTTGTGAGTGTTTATTGAGTGAAAACACCTAGAAGCTCCACGAGGCTCCGGCAGGGGATGGTGGTGATCCCTGCTGTACTCTTTCACCACTCTTTCTCCTGTTGGCCTGCTCGCTTAGCCAGCGGGGTGGCGTCATTCGAAGGCTAAAACAATGCGAACACATTGTGACCAGTGATGTGTAACAACATCTGATGGTCTGGTCGGTCACGTGATCACATGATATATATACATATATATGAAAGGATGCTGAACAGTTCCTAGCTTTTGGTAACAGAAAATACAGGAAGACCAGTTTATTATGATTTTATTCAACATATTCCCCTCTCAGATTCATACAATTATTACAGCAGGCTTTCAGTTTTTGTAAGCCCTGTAAAAGAACTCAGTAGGCTGGGCCTTTAATCTGGCCTTTCATGATACCCTTAAAGCCAGGAACCTTTCAGCACCTCCTCATATATATATATGTAATATGTATATATATATATATTTTATCCTTTTACTTGTTTCAGACTGTGGCCATGTTGGAGCATTGTCTTTAGTCGAACAAATTGACCCCAGAACTTATTTTTTGTAAGCCTAGTACTTATTCTATGGGTCTCTATTGCTGAACCACTAAGTTACGGTGATGTAAACATACCAACACTGGTTGTCAAGCGATAGTGGGGGGACAAACATAGACACACAAATATATATATATATATATATATATATTATGGAGGTGTACTTGCATAGCGAGTGACTTGATCTGAGATTGTTCTAGAACGAAAACAATTGCAGCATGGAAGGTGTTTATAAGCCATTTAAGAAACACACAAAACCATTAGATTCACTTCAATATTTAAATTTAATTTGCCAAAATATTTTCGTCGCTTTGAGACCGCGACCTGCTCCCTGACAAAACTTTGTGCTGCATATATACATTATATATACACATACACACAAGTAAAACGCCCCACCATCCAATGGATTGTCTGATTTGCCTTATTACAGCCTTTGCTGTATTCATATGTCACTAATTTATAATGTGTTCAAACTTGGAAAAGATGATAAATATAAATGTTTATTGAATAGAAATCTATGGTGATAAACTGTCACTTATAACTTAATTATAAATATTATCACTATACATAAATCTTAACTCAGGCTGTGCAAATGCCGTGATGAATTATACACCACCAAGATACTGAAACGTACATGTATGTTGAAGATAAATAAAGCTCGCTCTTTTTCACCACTATAATAACAGTTTCATAGTTGCAGAAATAAATTTCATTAACAGGTTGAAGAAAATGAAGAAAGAAATTATTTACTAAATTAGTTTATTTACTTTCATTTAATATTTATGAGTCAAAAGAAAATTGTTGTAGAGGATTATGACATAAAATTTATATTACTAATTCTTCCATAATAAGCTTTGTTGAATTAAGTGATAGACATGGCATAAAAATAGCCAATATCTCAATGGAGTGAGTGTCATGGAAATGAGTGACAACCAACAAACACTAGGGTGAGTGTCATGGAGTTGAGTAACAACCAACAATCACTGATAACTCTCCCAAAAATCAAGGGTTTTATAAGTGCTCATACCTGAATTCTAAGAACCATATTTTGTGAAAGATTTCTCTTTGACGAAAGTTTAGAATTCAAATATGGGCAGTAATTTTAACCAATGGGAAACTAACAATTATACCTATTCGGGCAACATGACCATTACGTTGTATTACCCCCAATAAAAGTTTATTATTATGACTTGCGCCACTACAAAACAAACATGACTGAAAACAATACCTCTGCAGAGGTAATAATAATAATAATGATGATAATAATAATAATAATAATAATAATAATAATAATAATAATAATAATAATAATCAGCAGCAGCAGCTGCTGTTGTAGTCCAGATTGTTGCCAGTATGATTTCAGATGTCATTAAGATGGTTTTACTTTATGTATGCAAAATCCTGGGAACAGAGCTGAAAAGAAAATCAAAGGTTTGGTCATATTTATGGCAAAAATAAATAAATAAATAAAGATGACAATATAACGAGCTAGCTGTCATTATTTTACAACATAACTTTTATTCACCTGCTTTCAGATTATAAAGCTTTGCGTTCATAGTTTATATTTGCTCTGTGTTAGAACACAAACTAAACTGTGCAATATTTCAAGTATCTTGACAACTTGACAATTATAACTCTAAGTCTTACTAATCTCTTGCAAATTCTACTGCTGTTTTTTTTTGTGAAGTTGGAGCTACATTTATTGGCAAAGTTACTTTGAAAAGGCACCGCCATTGCACTTAATAGTCATAATGAAAACGTGTGAAAAGACTGAAAGATCACCAAATAAGATGAACAGCCTAACCCTGACTCTGTCAACATCAACTAACAAAACACTGCTGAGACCCCCTTTGGTCATGACTGACCATGGGATTGCACCTAGAAAGTTATCCTCCCAGGCACAAGTCTGGGCAAGGTTGTTTATGGAAGGCCAGCAGTCGCCCATGCATACCAGCCTTCCCTCTCCAATGCCATCAATGTTATCCAAGAGAAGGGCAAAGGGGCCGATACAGCTTGGCACCTGTGATGTCACAACTCATTTTTACAGCTGAGTGAACTGGAGCAACGTGAAATAAAGTGTCTTGCTCAAGAACACAACACGCAGCCCAGTCCAGGATTCGAACTCACAACCTCACGCTCGTAAGCTCGACGCTCTAACCACTGAGCTATGCGCCTTCACATAGCAAAACACTATGAGGAAGCAATTTCATATAACAATGATCTCAGGAGTTCTTTAAAATTATTGTTTATTCTGTGGATCTAGCATGTGCCATGGAGACCAAGTCCCACATGCCAATGGAATACGGTTGGTATCTTAGGTTAAAACCTGGTAAACCTAGTCAGTTATGCTCTACTGGTACTCTGCTTGTTCATCATCAGTTCTTATAAAAGCTGTGATGTGAATCTTTCTTTCTTTCTTTCTCTTCTCCCTCCCTTCTTTCCTTCCTTCCTTCCTTCCGTTTCCATTCCATTCCATTCCATTTGTTTCTATGTTTATATTGTTGAAGTCTTTTTAGGCCATAATGCAAGATGTATTTTATTCCATGCTGATAGAATAACCTTCATTCTATCAAATTCATTCTCACATTCCCTCATTCTGATACTCTATTATACACTCTCCTATTCTCTTTTCTCTTTTCTCTTTTATCTCTTTTACTTGTTTCAGTCATTTGACTGCGGCCATGCTGGAGCACCGCCTTCAGTCGATCAAATCGACCCCGGGACATATTCTTTGTAAGCCCAGTACTTATTCTATCGGTCTCTTTTGCCGAACCGCTAAGTGACGGGGACGTAAACACACCAGCATCGGTTGTCAAGCAATGCTAGGGGTACAAACACAGACACACAAACACACACACACACATACATATACATATATATACATATATACGACAGGCTTCTTTCAGTTTCCGTCTACCAAATCCACTCACAAGGCATTGGTCGGCCCGGGGCTATAGCAGAGGACACTTGCCCAAGATGCCACGCAGTGGGACTGAACCCGGAACCATTTTGTAAAATAGTTTGTAGTTTTGGTAACACCTAAAATGACTTGAAATAATAATAATAATAATAAGATGTTTTACAAAAAGTTAAAAACCAATCCAAAATTATTGACTCAGACTGTGACAACCCTTCCAACTCATGATTCATCATCATCATCACCATTGTTGTTGCCATAACCACCATCATCCCCCCCTACCATCACCACCATCATGATGTCCATTTTTCTATGCTTGCATGGGCCTGACTGGATTTGTTGAGGCAGATCTTCTATGGCCAGATATTCTTCTTGTCACCAACCATCACCTGTTTCCAAGCATTAATTTTTTCCTATGAGTTCATTGAACACCAACAGTATAATGAGCAGACATGATTTCATGAAAGACCTCAATGATTGCTGCTGCTGCTGGTATGATGGCGGCACTAGTTGAGAATTAGCTTGCAATGTCTAGACAAGGGAACACAAATACACACACACACAATATCTAGAAAAAGGAATGCGAATATACACACACACACACACAATGTCCAGATAAAGGAATGCAAATTCAAGCACACACACACACACACACACACACACATTTATATATATATATATATATAGTTAGTTAATCCAAACAAGAAAGCACAAAAAAACACAACGCGAGGACGTGGAACAAATATAGTATTATTGGACGCTCAGGAAAGAAGGAGGGTTTAACGTTTCGAGCGGAGCTCTTCATCGGAAACATAGGAGAAGGGAAGACAGAGGAAAAAGAATCGCTAACGGTACACACGAGGTCATATATATATATATATATATATATATTAGATGCAGGCATGGCTGTGTGGTAAGAAGCTTGCTTCCCAACCACATGGTTCTGAGTTCAGTCCCACTGCACAGCACCTTAGTCAAGTGTCTTCTACTATATCCTTGGGCTGATCAAAGCCTTGTGAGTGGATTTGATAGATATAAACTGAAAGAAGCCTGTCGTGTATGTATATATATATATATATACAACTAGTGTTGGTGTGTTTACGTCTCTGTAATTTAGCAGTTCAGCAAGAGAGACCAATAGAATAAGTACTAGGCTTAAAAAATAAGTCCTGAGGGGTCGATTTGTTTGATATTAAAACTCTTCAAGGTGGTGCTCCAGCTTGGCTGCAGTCAAAAATTACTGAATCAAGTAAAAGAATAAAAGAACATCACTCATTTATTACATTCAACCCAAGATAAAAATCGTAAGACCATATCAACTTTCCCTTAATCTATTCAGGAGTGGCTGTGTGGTAAGTAGCTTGTTTACCAACCACATGGTTCCGGATTCAGTCCCACTGCGTGGCACCTTGGGCAAGTGACTTCTACTACAGCCTTGGGCCGACCAAAGCCTTGTGAGTGGATTTGGTAGACGGAAACTGAAAGAAGCCCGTCTTATATATGTATATATATATATGTATGTGTGTGTTTGTGTGTCTGTGTTTGTCCCCCTAGCATTGCTTGAGAACCGATGCTAGTGTGTTTATGTCCCCGTTACTTAGCGGTTCGGCAAAAGAGACCGATAGAATAAGTACTGGGCTTACAAAAGAATAAGTCCCGGGGGTCGAGTTGCTCGATTAAAGGCGGTGCCCCAGCATGGCTGCAGTCAAATGACTGAAAAAAGTAAAAGAGTAAAAAAAATGAGTAAAGAGATTTACCACTACTCACTATGTTACTGTGGCTGCTGTATTGGAGCAAACAACTCCTTACATTCTGCCATGATTTCAGCACTTCTTCTGCATAGTTTCACATGTCATCCTTCACTAATAGCTGTCAGTTATTTAAAACGGAGACTAACAAACTGCCACTTAACGTTATATCACAGCCCTAGGCTATGAAATCAACATAGCTAACATTTTTAGCACCCAAATACTTTGACATAACTCAGAAAGTAATTAAATTTAATTCCTCTCCACTCTCCTTATTTTGTGTTGATTATTTTTTAAAAACAAATTTATTTTATTTTATTCTAATTTAATTTCTATGATAGACTAATACAAGTTGCATATCCTTATCTGCTTTTTTAAAATTTATTTTGAATGTTCTCTTGGAATAAGTAATTTATGACTTATTATTAGTGGAGATTAGGAACAGTTGCCAAGTCTGTCTTAAGTCACATTGTTCTGTCTTTAAAAATAGGACAAATTGGATGATTTAGTCTTAGACATAATACGTCTGTGAAAAATAGAGAAAAATAAAATAAGTTAATATAATAACTGGAACTAAACAACAACCCACCTTCATTCATTGAATCCTCAAGTATTACTGGTATTCTGCTAAATTTCTAGACTAAAATTGTACATACATGTGTGCTGCGTGTGTATATATCATCGTCATTTAACATGTTTTCCATGCTGAGAGCTGGTAATTTGGGGAGCTGCACCAGGTTTCGGTCTGATTTGGCATGGTTTCTAATGCCAACCACTCCAAGAGTGTAGTGGGTGCTTTTTACATGCCACTGGTATGGGTTCCAGTTAAAAACCACCAGCATTGACTTTGATCTCACATGGCTTGACAGGTCTTATCATCATTATTTGATATTCGTTTTCAATGGTTTGACAAGCTGGAGGGCTGCACCTGGTACTAGTCATCTGTTTTGGTATGGTTTCTATGGCTGGATGCCCTTTCTAATGCCAACTACTTTACAGTGTGTCCTGGGTGGTTTCACATGGTACTGGCACAGGTAGTTTTTACGTAGTACCTGCCTGAGAGTTTTCTTTACATGGTGCCAGCACAGGTGCTTACTATGTGGCACTGTTGCAGGTGTTTTCTATGTGGCACCATCACAGGTGCTTTGTGTGTGTGTGTGACTATATGATGTTGTTTAACTCCAGGTCATCTGTGGCAGTGTGATCTATGATTATAGACCACTCCAACCATGACTACACTGTTGTTTCTGGAACAGTATAACCTGGACATTATCTCCTGTGTTTTTTTTTTCTTTTTCATATGAAGGTAAGGTGTTGTTTGAGGGAGTATAGCTGCTATTTCTAGGTGGTTGAGTGACCATGTAGAAGGTCCCAAATTAACTCAGATTGTGATGATGGTGCTGATGGTTTTGGTGGTAATTATGACATTTGGTAAATAA